>NW_027205012.1:0-18228 GCF_024711535.1 Dipodomys merriami | reverse complement strand
AACAAATGGGGCAATGTCATGCTTTCTGATGGAGGCATAGAATTCCATTCTGTATATATACCACATTTTCTTGATCCATTCATCTACTGAGGGGCATCTGGGTTGGTTCCAGATCTTAGATATGGTAAATAATGCTGCAATAAACATAGTTGTGCTGATACCTTTAGTGTGGTCTTGTTTGTAAACACTTGGGTAAATGCCCAAAAGTGGGACTGCTGGGTCATAGGGGAGCTCGATGTGGACTCTTTGAGGAACCTCCATACTACTTTCCAAAGTGTTTGAACAAGTTTACACTTCCGCCAACAATGAAGTAAGGTTCCCTTCTGTCCACATCCCCTCCAGCATCTGTTGTTATTAGAGTTCTTGATTTTTGCCATTCTAACTGGTGTGAGGTGGTATCTCAATTTTGTTTTGAATTGCATTTCTTTTATGGCTAGGGAGGTTGAGCATTTCTTCATGGGTCTATTGGCCATCCTTCTTTCTTCTTCAGAGAATTTTCTCTTTAAGTTATTAGCCCACTTAATTTTTGGGCAGTTGTTTCTTTGAGGATTTGTTGTTGGGGGATTTAATTTTTTGAGTTCCAAGTATATTTTAGATATGAGACCCTTGTCCGATGTATGGCTAGTGAAGGTCTTCTCCCAATCCGTTGACATTCTATTGATCTTGCTAGCTATGTCCTTTGCCATGTTGAAGCTCTGCAACTTCATGCAATCCCATTTGTCCAACCTTTCTTTGATTTGTTAGGAAACAGAAAGACTTGGAAAAATTATATTAAGTGAAGTAAGCCAAGCCCAAAGAAACATAGGTCCTATAATTTCCCTTATTTGCAATATCTAGTATATGTATGAGTCAAGCAGAAAAGGTCAGATAAGGGGATGTTAGGAAAATGAACCCTAAGATATGTATTTTAAATGTTTTTTTTCTTTTTTTTAATTTAATTTTATTTTATTTGTGAACATACTGTACAGAGGGGTTACAATTACATGGGCAGGATAATGCGTACATTTCTTACCAAGCATTGCAGCCTCCTCCTTTTTTTACCCTTCACATCCCTTCCCAGCCTCCCCTTCCCCCCAATCCCAATCCTTCTCCTTTGCCCCCCCTCCCCCCCCCCCCCGCACCGACTTTGTAAATCTCGTTTTGGACATGACAACTTGTGCTTCTCATTGTTGAAACAGGTCCACCTGTATCCTTAAACAATTGGTTTTTCCCCATCTCCTCCACAAGTTATACTGACATCCAATATAGTAAAAGCAGGGGTTATACTCTGGGGGAGGGACATACAAAGCAACAAAAAGATAATCTTATAACTGCGTTAGAAACACATGCATGAAAGAAAAAAAACATTAAAATACATATCTAAGGGTTCATTTTCCTGACATCACATTATCTGACCGTTTCCCCTTGACTCATACATCTACTAGATATTGCAAATAAGGGAAACCATGGGACCTACGTTTCTTTGGGCCTGGCTTACTTCACTTAATATAATTTTTTCCAAATGTTTTTTTTTCTTTCATGCATATGTTTCTAATGCAATTATGAGATTATTTCTTTGTTGCTTTGTATGTCCCTCCCCCACAATATAACCCTGCTTTCACTGTATTTGATGTCGGTATAATTTGTGGAAGGGAAGTGGAATAACAATTCGTTTAAATAAGGATACAGGTGGACATGTTGCAACAATGAGAAGTACATGTTGTCATGTCAAAAACGAACTTTACAACTTGGGGGGGAGGATTGGGTGTGGGAGAGGGAGGATAGGAAGGGATGGAAAGGGTAAACAAAGGAGGAGGCTACAATGCTTGATATGAAATGTACTCACTATCTTGCCCATGTAATTGTAACCCCTCTGTACAGTATTTTCACAATAAAAAAAGAAATAGAAAAAAGATAGGCCTTTATATGGGGCTGGGAAGGTGGATCAGTCTTAGAGTGCTTGCCCTGCAGGCCTGAGGCCTTGAGTTCGATTCCTCAGCACCACATAAGCAAAAAGAAAAAAGCTGGAATTGGCACTGTGGCTCAAGTGGTAGAGAGCTAGCCTTGAGCTTAAGAGCTGAGGGACAGCGCCCAAGCTCAGAGTTCAGTCCCACAACTGGGCCCCCCCCCAAAAAAAAGAAAGGCCTTTACATAGCATATCCTCTATAAAACTTTTGAAATTAGACAACATTTTCGTTCTATCCCAAAGAAATATAATACTATAAGGACCTAGGAAACAAAGGAATCTTAAACTATTTCTATATGGAATGAAACCTGAAAGGAAACATTAATGAAGCTATATATTATAAAGTAGCATAAAATTCAAAGTATTATATCTGGGGGACAATAAAATAGATTATGGACACTATACAAACATAGACTATAGAATATTTTAAAATATACTTTTTCAGACAAGCACGAGAAATATCTTTAGTTTCTGTATTAATTTCAATAGATAAGTTAAAATTATTTCTGATTAAAAAGCCACAAACTCTGAAGAAATCATTATAGATGTATACAAAAACACTTGAATACATTTGGACATCAAAGGCAGGCAATTCACTTGAAAGAATTCCACAGAATCCATGAATTTTTACAGTAAGTGATTGCTGTTATTTGTATTTTGAAAATATTTTGTATGGACACAAAGGATGGAATGGCATTTTTGAAATTTAAAAAAAGTAATTGAATCATTAGGACTTAGTGGAAAAATTTATGCATTCTTCCACAACTTCAAAGAGGTAGTGATACATACTTATCCTTTTAGCAATATCAAACGCAGTTTCTTCCAAATTGTTCTTCAGTCATGGTTTTATGTAATGTTTCATCAGTAGGGGATCAAATGAATTTTTGCTATCTTAATTTCCATCAGCAAGATTCAAGGGGGTCAAGAGGCCTTTAGAATGGGCCTTAGAATCTGCATCATGATGAAGTGAGAAAAAAGCCACTCTGTTATTATTCCACTTATAAGCACTGTGCAGATATGTCCATCCATCTACAGTTATTGTATGTGCCACTTGAGCCACCAACTCAAGGACAATGTCTAAGTGTCCACTGTAGACTTCCTGATGAAGAGGCGTATACTCATCGTCATCCCTTGTATTCACATGAGTGACCATTTTGGAAAGTAGTCTCGGCACTGTAGTAAGCCAATTATTTTCGGCAGCACAAAGAAGAAATTTGCTTGGATCCTTCTCTATTTTTTTATTGCAACTGATATCATTTCTCATATTTTCATCTTGTTCCTCATCTTTATCAGAATTGCCTAACCAGAGACTTTGAGTGCCAGTGAAAATGAGGTGTCCATGTATTTCCCTAATAGTTCATGTTGGTTGACCTGCTCAAAAATATCTGGTGAATTTTCTGCATCTTTTTTCACCATGTTTTATTTTCTCTTTTTCCATTTTTACTATTCTAAATTATTCTTACGAGAGTAGGGATTTGATGGAGAGCAGAGGAAAGATGTTCCTCCGTATTCAATGGTACAGACTGAAAATGAGGACTATGGCTGTCTTCATGTGCAGCTTATTCTAGGAATGAGAAAATATGAAATAATGCCTTCTACATTAATGATTTGTGAAATGGCAGAGCAGAAAATGAAATGATGAAACCAAAAATATAAAAGCAAAATAAATTAGGATAATTATGGAGCAATCATATTATCTATGAGAACCATGAAAGAGAGAGAGGAACAGAGAGATGTGCAAGGACCTACCTAGCCACAAATCCATGCCTCTGATCAATTTATAGAGCAAGCAGAATTTTATTTTTTAAAAAAGATGGAAAGAGAATTCATGTATTAACTTGAAATTTGTAAATTCACTTTTGTAGCCTACATAAAGAGACACAGATTTACTAATATACAGACAAGAATCTAAATCCTTGATACTTCTAGTAACATATCTCACTTAAATCAGTTGAATCACACTTTTCCTGTACAATGAAGGAATAGGCCCAGACTAGGAAAGCAGCTAGAGAAGGCAGGCCAATTATATCTGTCACAAAAACTTTGTGGAAAATGGTATTTAGGATTACTTACTGGTGATCCACTTGCACTGGAAACATGATTCTGACCTATTGCTTGCTGATTCTGAACTATTGTTTGATCATTATATTCTCCAAGAAGAAAAAGTGAGAATTGATAACAAAGGACTATAATGCATTTTGATTTCTCATTAAGCACTTTCAATCATCAAAATCACATGAAGACAATAGACAGCCCTATTTTTTAAGATGAAAACAGTGACTTAAAAAAACAAGGAATTTACGTAGTCATGCAAAGGAATTCTATTTTATTACTGCATTATACATTTTTTCTAATGTTGGTACCAATAAATATTGGATCAATTAGAAAGCTCATATGTTCAACAGTGAGTTCTATTACACTATATCATGGTATTTTTTGTGTAAGGTCTTAAGAAGAAATTTTCATTACTAACTTGAATTTCTGATAGGACAATATCATCACTCTCAGTTTTAAATTGCTACCTAAGTATGTGCATTAGATAATCGTAGAGAAGGGAATATGTCCAGAAAGGAAGCCATAACTTAACTCAGCAAAAGTAGGTACATTGAATCCTTTTGGAATTATTTTCTGTGCTTGCGAAGATTACTATTGACTTTGTCATTCCTTTGGGGGAAACAAAGTCATATTTACACATTTTCTGTCGGTCGTGGGGCTTGAACTCCAATCCTCGGCACTGTCCCTCAGGTCTTCAGCTCAAATTTAGTGCTCTACCTCTAGCTACAACACCACTTCTGGGATTCTGGTGTCTAATTGAAGATAAATGTCTCATGGATTTTCCTGACAATGGCTTGCTTTGAACCACAATCCTCTGGTCTCAACCTCCTGAGTAGCGAGTATTATAGGAATGAGCCACCAGTACCTGTCTCATATTTGCATTTATGTGCACTAAATGACATTATGTAGACAAAGAATGGAAATTTGAATCAAATGATGTGACATTGCAGCTTTTTAGAAAAATTGAGGTAGCAATAAATATGTCCTCCTTTTCCATGTTGTTACATTAATGACTCATGAGGTGTGGGACTCTAACCTTAGCATCCTCTGCTGTCTGCTTTTGTGGACTTAGTATCAGAAATTGTTCATAGAGAAATATGAAAGACATAGATTTTTAGAAAGCAAAGGAAATCAGTTGTGAAAGAACAGTATAGAAGGATATACAACTTATCACACAAAGATTAAGAACTAGTCTAAGTGATTAGAATGCTAAAGGCACTGAGGAATAAGCCTAGTTGATAACTAGTTCTTCAATAACCATAAATGCTTCCATAGAACAGTTCGTGGTGTAACTTAGTTATTACTATCATTTATTCCTTCAATCTGGAGTTATTCCTTCTCCTCTGTCAAAACTATTAATTAACCTCTGCCTTTTCGGTGCCCTGATTTACCAAAAAGATTTCCAAATCTCACATATGTACTAACCTTTTTATTGTGATTAGCAGTTACCACTCAAAAGCCTGGAATCTTTGAATTTCCAGGATTAATCTTCACCTGATATCTAAACATACTACTGGCATTAATTACCATGATCTATTATGAAAACATTTTTTTGTTCAACACAGTATTCTAATATAGGTAAAGTACATGAATTAAAGACTATTGTTAGATATCATTTGGAAGGAACAATTATATATTCCAAATATGGGTTCTTTATTTTGCATTTACTTGATAAATGACTCTTTTGCCCATCCTGGGGCTTGAACTCAGGGCCAGAGAACTGTTCCTGAGCTTCTTTTTTATTTTACATCAGTGCCAACACTCTACCACTTCAGACAAAGCACCACTTCCAGTGTTGCCTTTTCTGTTTATGTAGTATGGAGGAATTGAACCCAGGGTTTCATGCATGCTAAGCAATAACTGTTCCATAAAGCCAAATTCCCAGAGCCCTAAATGACTTTCTTTTTTATATTCATAAGTTTTTTTTGTGTGTGTGAAAATATAGTACACATGGGTTACCATTACATGAGCAAGGTAATGAGTACATTTCTTTTTTTTTTTTTTTTTTTGGGTCCGGTCGTGGGGCCTGAACTCTGGGCCTGGGCACTGTCCCTCAGCTCTTCAGCTCAAGGCTAGCGCTCTAACTCTTGAGCCCCAGCACCACTTCCGACGTTGTTGTTTTTTTTTGCTTATGTGGTGCTGAGGAATCGAATCCAGGGCCTCAGGCATGCAAGGCAAGCGCTCTACCACTGAGCCACCTTCCCAGCCCATGAGTACATTTCTTTTCAAGCATTATTGCCTCCTCCTTTGTTTCCCCTTACCATCCTAGCCCACCGATCCTCCCATCCCGTCACCAAAGTTGTAAATTTGTTTTTCAAAATAACGTCTTGTGCAATGGGACTTTCTTAGGATGGCATTACGTTTTCATTCTGTTAATATGTATTATAATTTAGGGGAGGTGGTAGAAAAGGAAGTGGAAAACAATACTAAATCCAGTAAGGCTGACATTCCTATCACATTACTAACGAAGTCGTGTTAAGACCTACAGGACTCATAGGGCTGTTGCATGTGACATTATTATGGAAAACACTATTAACTGTGATCTCCAACATCCATAATATGCTGCTTCCACTTTCAAGGTCAAGAGCCAAATATCTAAGACTTTTTATTGACTGGGTGTGTTTCCTAGGAAGGAAGAAGGAGGATGTGATAGGTGATGGTGGAAAAATATGCGTATTGGCTCCCTGTCCACATTTTTTACAGTTTTAAAAAGTGATACTGATGAACTCCCACTTACATCCAATTGACTTGCTGTCTGCACAAGATGAAGATAAATGAAGATATTTATTCTGGTGGATAGTCACATATACTAACAAAATCCATTTCTGGAAAAAAAAAGATACTTGGTAAGAAAGTATAAAGTATTGTCTACAAAATGGTTTCTTTTCTTGGAGAACATAATGTAGTATTGAAATGATTACTCCAGCTTTCATTGAGGTTTTATGCTCTCTCAGTATCAAAATGTTCTCTAATTCCTGTAACATCCTAGCATAAAAGACATGATTTGAAGTAGTTTTAGAAACAAAGGTACATAATAACTTCCTTCCTGCAGAGACTGTGATGGCAAGTATGATAGATTATATTGTAGTTCTCTTTTTTTCCCTCTTTATCTCGTGTTGCATATCTTGGCATATTACTCTATGTTCTTAACCAGCTTCCTGTAAGTGAGCTTTACCTCTACTCTGCAATGTCAAGATGGGTCATGTGACTTACTTCAGCTTACAAATGTGAATCAGAAGTGGTCAAAGGCTATTTCTAGGGGAAGATTTCTATCTCATTGTCTGTGTCTAACAGTTGACTTGTTTTCCTTAGCTATAAAAATAGCATATTTCCAGAGGGAGTCTTCTTTCAACTTATATACTGGGAGAATATAGCATGTGAAATTGAAGCAAAACTCAAATACAGCCTCATATATATAACACAGGCAGAACTAAGCTAATATTAGAATGTGATATTAAGATGTTTGTTTTTTACCATCCTTGTATAACTTTATAATTGACTATAGCACACCAGAATTTAACAAATCCTAAACAAGAACTAAAGAAATAGACAATATTTCCTGTAGGAAATTATTACATTTTTTTAATTTTAATTTTGTGTTAACATACTGTACAGAGGGGTTACAATTACATGGGCAAGATAATGAGTACATTTCTTATCAAGCATTGCAGCCTTCTCCTTTGTTTACCCTTCACATCCCTTCCCAGTCTCCCCTGCCCCCCCAACCAATCCCCCCCACCCCCGCACCAAACCTGTAAAGTTCGTTTTCGACATGACAACTTGTACTTCTCATAGTTGCAACGGGTCCACCTGTATCCTTAAACGACTTGTTTTCCCCATCTCCTCCACAAATTATACCAACATCAAATATAGAGAAAGCAGGGGTTATACTATGGGGGAGGGACATACAAAGCAACAAAGAAATAATCTTATAAATGTGTTAGAAACAAATGTATGAAAGAAAAAAACATTTAAATACATATCTAAGTAGATGAATGGATCAAAAAATGTGGTATATATAAACAATGGAATTCTATGCCTTCATCAGAAAGAATGACATTTCCCCATTTGTTAGGAAAGGGAAAGGCTTGGAAAAATTATATTAAGTGAAGTAAGCCAAGCCCAAAAAAACATAAGCCCCATGGTTTCTCTTATTTGCAATATCTAGTATATGTCTGAGTCAAGCAGAAAGGTCAGGTAATGTGATGTTACAATTTTTTAATAAATAAACATTATCCATGTATTGTGAGGTTATCTTTTTTATAGATGTGTTTAATCACTCTAGAGCACTGTATAAATATCAAAAATCATTATCTAGACCTTGTGATTGAAATAAGGAAGAACAAAAATAAATAATCGCCTTTCATTTCCCAATAACACAAATTTGAATAATTATCACATGGGGGAAGTATACTCAAATGGGTACTTAATAGTCCCAGGTGTGGTTCAAAAGAGACATGATTAGGTAAGAACCATCAGAAAGATATAAAGATTCCTAGTTAGAAGATAAAGGAAAAAACAACAACCCAGACTCTGAATTTCTGGAAAACAGAACGGGAAGTAAATGCGTTTTCCACTAGAATCATTTTTTACAACTTATAGACAAATAAAAATAATAATATACATATATGTCTATATGCATGTATTTACACATCTGTATATTCTTATATATGTATATATAGGTATTTGTATATAAATACACATAGTGTGTATGCATATATATTTATTTAAAGAGACTTGAATCAGAAATATATTAAGAGCATATTAATGCCAATGAAAAATTTTAACGATCCTGAATAAGTTATCAAAAAATCCAAATACATATCACTATAGGAATATAACAACAACCAAGGAACATATGGAAATATCATAACATACCTAGACATTGCATACATATAGAGATTAGTGGAAACAGAAACAATAAGATAGCCCTGCACAACAATTATGTAGAAATTGGAATCCTTGTACAATGGTGCTTGACACTTAAAATGATAGGGTCAGTTTGTTAAACATACTGGCAACCTTTAAGATATTACACAGAGTTGCTTCTATGATCCATAATTTTGAATCATAATTTTATATGCAAAATAGATTTCAACACATATCCAATGAGACACATGTACAAGAATATACAAAGCAAAACCTTTAAAAATAACATATAATAAAATATTGAAATGCTAATTTAGGATGTTATACCCTTATAAACATGTATACTAAGCAATATGCTCTATCCATGAGAAAAATTTGGAAACAGTAATATTACATGGGAGAAATGGATAAAATATTCAAAATTTTCTAATTATATGAGCTCTTTTAAATTGGCACATCTGTAGAGGTAGAATATGAAATATTAGCTGCTCAAGGGGAGGTTGGTTGAAATGATGACAGAAGTGCCTACTAATAAATATTGGAGTATTTTGAGAGGGTAGTGATGATAAAATGTTCTAGAACTGAAGGTGATGTTCTTATTCCAACTCTTTAATATTCTAAGAATCATTGTATTTTTTGGGGGGTGGGGTCCGGTCGTGGGGCCTGAACTCTGTGCCTGGGCGCTGGCCCTCAGCTCTTCAGCTGAAGGCTAGCGCTCCACCACTTGAGCCACAGAGCCACTTCCGGCTTTTTTCTTTTTGCTTATGGGGTGCTGAGGAATCGAACCCAGGGCCTTGAGCATACAAGGCAAGCGTTCTACCACTGAGCCACCTTCCCAGCCCAGAATCATTGTATTTTATCGAAGAATTACAGATTGCATTTGCATTAACCTTAGGAAAAATTTTTTGAATATTAGTAGGTGAATCTGAGTGATAATTTAGAATTTAAAATCTCAGAATTCTATAATGTATAACAAGTATGTTAATGAATAAAACTATCCATAAAATATGATGTGTGATATATACTCTGAGTGACTATAGATGACATTGCGAGTCTGAATATTCTGCAAAATTATGTAAATTGAGGGATGAGATAGGATTGAGAAGGATGAGGGATAATGATTATCAAGATGCATTGTATTGGCCATGGAATGTGGCTTAGTGGAAGACTGCTTGCCTTGCATGTATGGAGCCCTGGGTTTGATTCCTCAGTACTACATAAACAAAATGAGCTGGAATTGGCACTATGACACAAGTCGTAGACTACTAGCATTAGGAAAAGAAGCTCCAGGGCATTGCCAAGGGCCAGAGTTCAAGCCCCAGTACTAGCCAAGAAAAAAAAGTGCATTATATTAAGCCAGGCAATAGTGGCTCACACCTGTAACCCTAGATAATCAAGAGGCTGAGGATTGAGTTTTGAAGCCAGCCCAGGCAGGAAAGTCTGTGAGATTCTTATCTCCAACTAAATCTCAGAAAAATCTGAAAGTGCTGCTGTGCCTCAAGTGATAGACTTCTAGCATTCATCCAAAGGAGCTCAGGGACAGCTCCCAGACCCAGAGTTCAAACCTCAGGAGAGAAAAAAGAAAAAAAAACACTCACTAAACACTATTCATAAACTGCTTGGTCAAACAGTAACTCCCATACAACTACTTAAAGTTAATTAAAAATATGAAATACAAGTGATTTTGGGAAGCAGACATACATAGTATACAGGGGACAAAATAAATTTTATATCAGGCACTTTGCATTGAAATTTGTTCTACAGTCTTCTTACATCATTTATGAAATGGACAATGCTGCCAATTGCAGGTCAATTTCCTTGAATAACAGATTGAATTCTGCTGTCTATACATAGGAAACACTAGAGGCGATTTTTTCACCTCTTATTGAAGTATAGCTGATATTTTAAACTAGATTTGTCCCAGTATAATATTAATTTAATCAATCATTTCATTAGGGCGATGTTGGTCAGATTGTTTTCCAGTAAATCTTATCCCTTATAATAAATGAGAGCATGCTTTGAGAATCTCCTATTATGATGACCAAATACTTTATGAAATTACCTTAAAAGGGGAAATATTAAGCTTGGCTTCTTATTTTATACATTTCAGTTTATGTTTCTTATCCTCATTGCTTTAGATTGCCGGTGGCACAGAACCCCATGTAAGGAACATGTGATGGATTATGGAAGCCAGGAAGTAAAGAAGAATAAGAATAGGAGTGGGAGAGGGAGAAAGAGGAGGAGGGGAATTTGGAGAGGGAGAAGGAAAATGAGAAGGAGAAGGAGAAAGAGAATAAAAGAAGGAAGAGGAGGAAAGTACTTTGATCTTAAAATCCACTTTGGTCACAAGTTCTCAGTGACCAAACGTCTACAACTATGCCCTCTTGAAAGGGTTCACCTTTCAAACGGTTTACCTTTGAAAGGGCAACAGTGAAAGCTAATCATTAATCTCAATCCTTTATGATTTCAGGTGGGTAAATATTTCTATATATTGGCATAACTTCTGCTTCTAAATATTTCTATGAATTACTCAGAGAAGCTATTTGGCATGAAGGTGGTTTGATTATACCATTATTAGAGAGATACTTTGAGTGCAAATACATTTTATTTAACAGATATGGAAGCTTCAAAAGATTTCATTTTGTGACGTTCAATAATGACTATTTCATCTAACTCATAATGACTTGAATTTTTCATAATTTTATTACATTCCATTCAAGTTTTTGTCATCTATACTGAAGTCCTTTCTTTCTAGTTGAAGGAAAAATAAATACTATCACAATCATTTATTTCTTAATAATTCTATAGAGGAGGTACAATACTAATTTCATACCATTCAAACTTAACTTATGTTTAAGTCTATAGGAATAATTGCTTAAGTTATTGAACATCTTGCTTCATCATATATGGAAGATTGATTCAATTTCTAAAAATCACTGTTTACAAAAAATACATGAAATTCAGTGTTTCTCTGAAATGCCTTGGTAATCAAACCTCAGAAAATACATGAGCATTAACTAAGATTTTTATATTCTCAAAAACTGTGTGAATCTATATTTTATGTCAAAAAAAGTTTAGGTTTAAAAGAAGAGAAAATCATGTGACCGCAGTAGATAATATTTAATTTAACAAAAATTTTGCTTCTTTCACCCTGACAGAGCCTATTGCTTTTACCTTACATCAGATATTTGATTAACGATCCCTTTGTTGCTTTTGAATTTAGCGTATTTCAATTTATGCAAAGATTCTGTCATTTAAACTTTCGAGTGTATATTTTTTTATAAAAAATGAAAACTATTCACAGTGCAGGTTCAGGTTTAATAACTAAATAAATAACTACATGTTAATTTGTTAAATTGAGCGTCTAGATTTCAAAGAATAAGAAATTTATTTTATAAGTTTTTCCAAGCCTTTCCATTTCCTAATAAATGGGGCAATGTCATTCTTTCTGATGGAGGCATAGAATTCCATTGTGTATATATACCACATTTTCTTGATCCATTCATCTACTGAGGGGCATCTGGGTTGGCTCCATATCTTAGTTATAGTAAATAGTGCTGCAATAAACATAGTTGTGCTGGTAGCTTTAGTGTGGTCTTGTTTGTAAACATTTGGGTAAATGCCCAAAAGTGGGATTGCTGGGTCAGAGGGGAGCTCTATGTGGAGTTTTTAGAGGAACTTCCATACCACTTTCCAAAGTGGTTGAACAAGTTTACACTCCCACCAACAATGCAGTAAGGTTCCCTTCTGTCCACATCCCCTCCAGCATCTGTTGTTTTTAGAGTTCTTGATTTTAGTCATTCTAACTGGAGTGAGGTGGTATCTCAATGTCGTTTTTTAAAAAAATTTCATTGTAAAAATTGTATACAGAGGGTTACAGTTACATGAGTAAGGTAATGAGTACACTTCCTACTGAGCATTATTACCCGCTCCATTGCATTTCTTTTATGGCTAGGGAGGTTGAGCATTTCTTCATGTGTCTATTGGCCATCCTTCTTTCCTCTTCAGAGAAGGTTCTCTTTAAGACTTTATCCCACTTAATTATTGGGCAGTTGTTTCTTTGAAGATTGTTATTGGGGGATTTAATTTTTAAATAAGCCAGGCCCAAAGAAACATAGGTACCATGGTTTCCCTTATTTGCAATATCTAGTATACATGTGAGTCAAGCAGAAAAGGTCAGATAAGGTGATGTTAGGGAAATGAACTCTAAGATATGTATTTAAATGTTTTTTTTCTTTCATGTGATTGTTCCTAACACATTTATAAGATTATATATTTGTTCCTTAATGTGTCCCTCCCCCACAGTATAATCCCTGCTTTCACTGTATTTGATGTCGGTATAATTTGTGGAGGGAAGGGGAAAAACAAATCGTTTAAATAGGGATAAAGGTGGACCCATTGCAACAATGAGCTGTACAAGTCGTTGTGTCAAAAAACAAACTTTACAACTTTAGTGTGGGGAGGGGGGATGGTAGCAAGGAGGATTGGGTGGGGGGATAGGGAGAGGATGGGAAGGGATGGGAAGGGGAAACAAAGGAGGAGGCTACAATGCTTGATAAGAAATGTACTCATTATCTTTCCCATATAATTGTAACTCCTCTGTACAGTATGTTCACAATAAAAAATAAAAAAATAAAAAAATAAATTTATTTTATTGTTAAATATGTTATATCTTTGCTGAATATGGGTTTCTCAAGCTTGTAATCCTCACTACTCAGGAAGGTGGTGTTCAAATCCAGCCTTGTCAACAAAGAAATCATCTTATAAATATGTTAGAAACAATCAAAAGAAAGAAAAAAAAACATTTGAATACTTATGTTGAGGTTCATTTGACCTTACATCAACATATCTGACCTTTTCTGCTTGTCTCAGACATGTCCCTTCCCCACGGTATAACCCCTAATTTCATTGTATTTGGTGTTGGTATAATTTGTGGAGGGGAAGTGAAACAACAAATGGTTAAATAAGAACACAGGTGGACCCATTGTAACAATTAGATGTACAAGTCGTTATGTCGAAAAACGAACGTTACAACTTTGGCGGGGTGGGGGGAGGTTTTGGGGGTAGGTAGATGGGAAAGGTTGAAAAGGGGAAACAAAGGAGGAGGCAAAATGCTTGATAAGAAAGTGCTCATCCATTCTTTTTTTGGGGGCTTGGGTTCTGGTAGTGGGGCCTGAGCTCTGGGCCTGGGCACAGTCCTTCAGCATTTCAGCTCAAGGCTAGCACTCTACCAATTGAGCCACAGCACCACTTCCGGCTGATTTTTTTCTTATGTGGTGCTGAGGAATAGAACCTAGGGCCTCATGCATGTAAGGCAAGCGCTCTAACACTGAGGCACCGTAAGCTACCAGCACAACCTTGTTTATTGTAGCATTATTTACCATAGCTCACATATAGTACCAACTAGATGCCCCTTAGTAGATGAATGGATCAAGAAAATGTGGTATATATACACAATGGAATTCTATGCCTCCATCAGAAAGAATGACATTACACCATTTGTTAAGTAATGGAAAGACTTGGAAACAATTATATTAAGTGAAGTAAGCCAAGCCCAAAGAAACATATGTCCCATGGTTTCCCTTATTTGCAATATCTAGTATATGTATGAGTCAAGCAGAAAAGGTCATATAAGGTGATGTTACAAAATGAACCATTAGATATGTATTTAATTTAAATGTGTTTTTTTTCATGCATTTGTTTCTAACGCATTTATAAGATTATTTCTTTGTTGCTTTGTATGTCCCTCCCCTACAGTATAACCCCTGCTTTCACTGTATTTGACGACGGTATAATTTGTGGAGGGGAAGGGGAAAAACAATTCATTTAAATAAGGATACAGGTGGACCCGTTGCAACAATGAGAAGTACCAGTTGTCATGTCGAAAATGAACGTTACAACTTTGGTGGCCGGGGAGGATTGGGTGGGGGGGAGCAGGAGGTGCCTGGGAAGGGATGTAAAGGGTAAACAAAGGAGGGGGCTACAATGCTTGATAAGAAATGTATTCATTATCTTGCCCATGTAATTGTACCCCCTCTGTACAGTATGTTCACATTAAAAAAAAGTTTGTGAGACACATCTCAATTAATGTAACACACATCACAACACACACACACACACACACAAAGCCAGAAGTGGGGTTTTGGCTCAAATGTTAGAGCAATATCCTTGAGGAGGGGAAAAAAACTAAGGGATAGGTCTTTTTTTTTGGTTGTGGGGCCTGAACTCTTGTCCAGGGAGCTGTTCCTCAGATCTTCAGCTCAAGGCTAGCACTCTACCACTTGAGCCACAGCACACTTCCGGCTATTTTTTTTTCTGCTTATGTGGTGCTGAGGAATCTAACCCAGGGCCTCATGCATGCAAGGCAAGCACCCTACCAGTGAGCCATCTTCCCAGCCCAGTTATAGGTCTTGAGTTCAAATCATAAGAACAACACACACACACAATATTATGTCTAAATTCTTATTTTCGTTTGTCGTAATAAAAAATATCATGAAAAGCAATATTTGTTACATATCCTGAAACTTTGTTAAGTTGTTTTAGTACAATTTGTCTTAAGATATAGCATAGGTTATTCAAATTAACATTAATCTAGTATATTCACAATTACTCATCACACCTTGGAGTACAACAGTTGATATTTTTTCTACAGCCATAAGAAATATTCTGAGTAAAAGAAATAAAGGAAGGATGGAAGAAAAAGAATGAAAGAAAGGAAGAAGGAAAGGAAAGAAAGGAAGGAAGGAAGGAAGAAAAAAGAAAGGAAGGAAGGAAGAAAGAAAGAAAGAAAGAAAAGAAAGAAAGAAAGAAAGAAAGAAAGAAAGAAAGAAAGAAAGAAAGAAAGAAAGAAAGAAAGAAAGAAAAAGAAAGAAAGAAAGAAAGAAAGAAAAAGAAAGAAAGAAAGAAAGAAAGAAAGAAAGAAAGAAAGAAAGAAAGAAAGAAAGAAGGAAAGAAAAAGAAAGAAAGAAAGAAAGAAAGGAAGAAAGAAAGAAAGAAAGAAAGAAAGAAAGAAAGAAGAAAGAAAGGAGAGTATGAGAGAGAGAGGTAGGGATGGAGGGAAGGAGGGAAGAAGGAAAGAAGAAAAGAAGGAAGGAAGGAAAAAAGGTAGGAATGAAGGAACCTAGGAACAAAGGAAGGGAGGGAGGAAGGAAAGGACAAAAACTATTTAATTTATAAAATCTATTTACCCCAACATAAACTTCATGCAATTAACACTTTAGTAAATGCAAGTTTGCCATTGTGACTTCTCTGCATGTTCCCCATGCATGAATCCAACCAACATGTGAAGGATCAGAAATAACCAGATGAATCTGTTTGCATCTGTAGTAAATATGTACACAAATCTTTTTCACATTTTCTATACATCATCAAATTGTTATTTGCAAAAATTTTACATTTAGTTATAAATATTTTAAAAATTGAGGTAACCAAAGATGTCAATGTATTATATAATTTGAATACTAGTAATTATAATGCTATTAATATTACAGTCTTCATGTTACATTAATTGTAACAAATTATTATGTATTTTATCAGAGAAATTAGCATCCTCTTATTTTGGTGACTGTGGGAGTCCTAATAGTGGACTATAATTAAAATCAAAGGAGATATATATTTGTTGGCTCAAACGAATATTTCTGAAAACAATTAACTCATCAGAGATTGTTCAAATACATCAGAAGGGCCTTAGAAATGCTGTAGCACGTTTACATGGTTACCTATGATGTGATTCGAGCCACTAAGCAATCATATTTCACTTTGCCATCAGTATAACTATTTCCTTTTTAGGAAGAATCATTCACATAATTCAGATGATATAAGCTTGTCCTTAGGGGACTGTCTTCTATGAAATAATATCCTAATGATACACCACACTTAGTTAAAGAAAAAGTTGCAAAGTTTATTGGATGATGTAACTCCTTCCAGATACACATGTTGAAATTGAATTCCTCTGTCTGGTTACATTACAATGAACTTCTCCGTGATGACCCTACTGATCCTGATAAAAGAAGCCCAATTTAATTACTCTGTCTTGCAAATGCCCAGCAAATAGCTTATAATGAACCAGAAAATGAACTCCCATAAGACAAAAAATGAACTCCCATAAGACCAAGAATTTCTTTGAATAACCATTTTTATAATAAATGTTTAAGCTACTAGGGTATGGATAATGTACTCTTGATTATTTTTAAGCCACTTACTATGAAATATTCTAACAGCCCAATGGCTGACAAAAGCAAAGTAGTCTTGATTTAAATTTCACAAATTCTGTTAAAGGATTAATAATGTTTTATTATTTGAATTTTATTCTCCAAGTCTCCATGTTCAAAATATTTTTAAATGGGAATTGAGTTGAGGTTCAACTCTCTATTCAACTATCATAATTATTTTTTGCATATTTTTATTATCTTTAAGTAATTGAACAAAGGAGTTGCCATTCACTGAAACAATGTATGGATACAGTGCATCTTGATCATTGTCACGCCTTTCAACATTCTCAACCACCCCTTATGTATCTCAATATTATGTTATGGAATTACTTGACATTTAACAAAGCAGTTTATGTATACAATGAACCTGGAATTGTGTTACCACTTCAACATCTTCACCCCCATTTCACGCTACCCCTTGCATTGTATATTTCAATTATGGGAAGTATACAATGGGTTATTGCCTGTATTTTATCCTTTTCCCCTTCAAGTTCCTTCCCCTCTCACATTGTCCCCCACTGTCCTCTCTTGCAATACACATTTACTGGTATTTAATTGTTGGTCTTTGACTTAGTCTTTTAAGAGAATTATAGTAATTTCACTCTCCATGTTCTCTGACACGTCAGATAATTCATTTGTACCTCCTTGCATATCATGCAGTGTGTTTACTTTTACATTTATAGACAACTTCCATTTACCACAAATGAGGAAAATCATGCAACGTAAGTTTCTCTGGTTCCAGTTAATTTCAGTTAACATCATTATTTCTAAGTCTTTCATTTTCCTTAAGAATGGTGCAATGTTATCCTTTCTGACGGATGAACAGAATTCCATTATGTATGTATATATGTATGTATATATATATATATGTATATATATATATACACATACATACAAATATATATACATACATACATAATTTTAAATGGGGATCAACAAAATTATATATGTATGTATATGTATATACATATATATGTATATGTATATACATATATATGTGTATATATATATATATACATATATATGTGTATATATATGTATATAATTCCTGGTCCCTTTTTACAATGAGAGGCATCTGGGCTGATTCGTAATAGTTCCATTTTGGCAATCAAAATGAAAAACAGTCATGGTTTATCCTCAAGAATATCA
>NW_027205011.1:0-18259 GCF_024711535.1 Dipodomys merriami | reverse complement strand
ATTCTATAGTGTCTCTTAAACCATGGCACAAATACATTTGGCAAACCCTTTTTGGAGAGCTAGTTTGTGAGGAGGTGGGAGAGAGGCCTGCATTCCCCCAAGAGGTGTTTGAGAGAAAGAAAACATTTCATTCACATTTGAGAACTAAGGGAAGAATCGGAGAGGTGGGTGAGCAGGTGTGGATGGCCCCAAGTTCATTCTTTCTTCCCTGCCTGCTTGTTCCTGGAAGAAGCCAGTCTGGGTTCTGGTTATCTGTCACCGGGAGGGGGAGGGGGTGTGGTTTAGATCAACCCAGTTTCCTTTGCTACCTGGGTGTAGCTCTTAGGAGCATTAACTTGCTCTGTTTGTTGGGCTGAGCTGTTATCTGAGCCATATACTTCAGCAGTAAGAAGAAATCATCTCTTTGAAGGGAAGGTAGGTGAGAAAGAAAGCCACATTAAAAGGCCAGCCACTGTTAAATTTGGGCTTGTTCCTATCTGTGAAAGGTTTAAAAATACCCTAGGCCCCTTTCTCCTCTTTCACATTTGAATTTAGCAACTTGTCCCATTTCCAGCAGTCCTGGACAAGGCATTTGTCTCAGTCCTCCCTGAACTCCTCCATCAATCCTCTGAGGGACTCATGGGTATAAAAACTTCTGGCCCCAGCTAGAGAAGAGGATCTGAATTCAGACATGGCAAACAGTGATACAGAGTACTCTTCCGGCCCCACCCACCTGACATATACCCAACCATGCCAACCCACATCCACACCCCAGAACGCGCCCCCCCTGGGCTGCCTGTTTATTCCAAGTTCATTCCAGTGTTATGGTGTGAAAGTTGTGTACTTATTTGGTGTACATATTTGGACAAACAATCCACTGGAAGGGAGAGACAGTGTCAAAGAGTTAAATGTAGTGGAGTGTCACTGGGTGTGAAAAACTGTACAGTTACAAAAAAAGAATGAGGAAGAGGAAGCTGTGCAGTGACACAGAACAAGTACCAAGAGAGACCAGGCAACAAAGCCAAGGGACAGGACAGGGTGCACAGGTTTCTAGCACCAGGTAGCGTTATTAGTAATAAGCTACTAATGGCTCCTCCATCACACACACACACACACACACACACACACACACACACACACACACACACACACACACACACACACACACACACACACACACACACACACACACACACACACACACACACACACACACACACACACACACACACACACACACACAGTGTATTTTACACTGTCTCCCAGTGCCCCAGCATGTTTGAGTCCAGGTAATACCAGGACCAGCATTCTCAATGACAGCCTTCTAAATGGCTTTCTTTCCTCCTTCCCCATCCCTATCCTGATTGGCTTTCCTCCCTTCCCATCCCTATCCTGATTGGCTTTCCTCCTTCCCCCATTCCTATCCTGATTGGCTTTCCTCCCTTCCCATCCCTATCCTGATTGGCTTTCCTCCTTCCCCCATTCCTATCCTGATTGGCTTTCCTCCCTTCCCATCCCTATCCTGATTAGCTTTCCTCCCTTCCCATCTCTATTCTCATTCTCTCATCACACTGGTTGCCTCTCAGGAGGGAAACTGGGAACTTGAAGAACAGGGATAGGAAAGGATATTTCACTATCTATATTTTTGTATTCTATGCATTTCAGATGTAAGTGTGTTATCTATTGGGAAAATAAAAGGCAGTAAAAATTAATTTTAAAGTCTGAATCATGGAATGCAAACCCTGACAGTCCAGTTCCTCGATGGCCAATCTGGACAATCCAGCCTGAGCCCAGCCCTGGCCACCCAGCAGCCCAAGGGCCATGCTCCAACAAGAAGATTCTCCTCAGGGGGACATTGCCACTTCTGAATCATTCTCTTTTCCAACCTGGCTTTTCAAGGAGAATCAGGATCAAATCAGACTGGCAAATTCTCACCAGGCTGTAAACATCTCCAATCACAAGTCTTAAGTACAAAGTGAATTGGATTTCACAGGTTCACAACTGAGAAAACCTTTGGAAAGAGATTTTTGGTTGAGGAGCTAATACCTTGATTAGCTCATGAGCTCCTAAATAATTCAAAAGAAAACTCATGAGCTCCTAAGTAATTCAAAAGAAAACAAACTGTAATGGTGATTTTGCTTATTGTAAATTCAAGGCCTATTCAAGAGTCAATTACTAGAACTATGCATCTGTCATTTCACATTCTAAATGTGAAGGGTATTTGGCTCATGGCAAGATGCAGCTAGAAAGGAGAGTAGGAGAACAGCATGAGAATAGCCCTCTTCTCCTACTCCTCTCCCAAGGCTGAGCAATGGAGATAGATACCACTATCAGCTAGACACATGAGGTCCACTGAGCAGTAACTGTGGGGCAGGCACTGTCTCTACAAGGTCTGCACGATCCAGTCTCCCTCTCAGGAGACTGAGGTCTCCAGGTCTTCTCTGCCCCGGCTGGCCTGGAACCACACTCTTCCATTGCAATCTCAGTCTTCCACAGAGCTTCGGGTGGCATACACAGGCCACATCACCTAGGCGTGACCTGAGAAGGGGTCTCATAACCTATTCTGCCCTCGAACCACAATCTTCTTGTTCTGTCTCTAAAAGTTTCTAAAGCTTTGAGGTACTAGAGTTTGAACTTTGGGCCTTTGTGTTTGCTAAGCCAGTGCTCTACCATTTGAGCCATGTCCCATAGTGCTTTTTGCTTTATTTTTTTGAGGTCTGATTCTAACTCAGGACCTCATACTAGCTAGACTGATGCAGTACCACTGGGCCACACCTCCAGCCTGGTTTTTCACTATCTTTTAGCACACGGCCTTGCTTCCTACCTGGAGAGACAGACACACACACAGACACACACACAGACACACACACACACCGCGCATCTAGAGCCACAGACTTTTCTGCCTGGGCCATCCTCAATCTACAATCCTCCCATTTTTAGACTCCCAAGTAGAAAGACTTATATGCATAAGTCACTGGTGCCTAGTGTGCTTTAGTTTATTTTTCAGGTATGAAGTCTCATACTTTGCCTGGGGCTGCCTCCTAAACAGCAGAGATTATAGGCATGTAATTCCTTGCTTGTTCTTTAAGATACAACTTCACTAACTTTTCTGGCTTCCACTTCTACTAAGGTCATTTATTCCCACCAACATTTCTAGTCACCTTTCAAAGAAATGCAGAGGTCAGCCACAGTGTCTCCTTGTCACAGGGTGACAGGGGAGAGGAGCAGAGGTGGGGAAGGGGAGAAGAGGAGAGGGGAGAAAGACAAGGAGGGAGGGAAAGGAGGAAGAGGGAGGGAGAGGGAGGAAGAGGGGAGAAAGGGGGAGGAGGTGGAGATAAGGGATGGGGAGTGGGGAGAGAAGGGACAGAGGGAGAGAGAAGGGGTAAGCGGGGGACACAGGGGACCTAGGGGGTTTTGACTTCTGGGCAAAGGGCGCACCATACCACCGTATGCTAAGCCTGCAGTGTTGCAGAATGCAGGAGTCCCCAGGGGGTGAGCACCAGGAATCCAGGGGCAGATGGGGGCTGCTGAGGCAGGGGCAGGTGGACTCTCCCAGAAGGTTCAGGATTGGGACTTTAACTAGCTTCTGTCTGGTTGGCCTCTGGCTGAGTTCAGTTTTATATCTTTTGGCTTGTTTGCCTCGTGAATTACTTTCACTCTGCTCTTCCCAGCTTCTTGGACACTGAGCTCTGGCTCTCCCTCCCACCGTACACTGCAGGTGGGGGGTCTGGGCCCCTGAGATTTGGGGCACCACTCCTAATCGCCTGGGATCTGGCAGCTCCTCTTCCTAGAGGAGAAAAGCAGTGTGACTGTTCCCACTGCTCACAGCCTTTATCTAGTGCTTTATCTAGGACACTTACGCAACAGGCAAGTCATTTTCTACCCAGAAAGGAAAGCTGTGCTAGCGCAGCCTGACGCACGCAGCTGGCTCAACACAGACCAACTATGACTGGCCCATTTGCAAGCTGCTTCTTTTTGTTGTTTGTTGTATTTTGATAGGGTCTTACTACATTTCCCAGGTTTGTCTCCAATTCCTAGGGTCACGTGACCTTCCTATCTCAGCATCCTGAGTAGCTGGTTACTCCAGGTGTGTGCCACAGTGCCTGGCTACAAGTTGCTTCCTAAGTTCCTTGTGGGCAATTATATTTGTCTTTTGCACCCTTCCTAAATTCTTGAAATATTATCACATACTCAATAAAACTTTCATGAGCCTTTGCTATTGGGAGGCCTGATTTTAGCTACTATTGCAGACAGCAGAAACAACCAGAGACACCAAGTCATCTATTCAAAACTCAGTATTTCCTGTGCATTGGCAGCTACTCTCTCCCTCCCCAGCCCCACCCCTGCAGATAGTGAGTCCTTCCCTTCCTCAGGGAGACCCCGGGAAGGCCCAGAAGAGGGAAATGAGTAAATCTAATTCAAATCGCACAGACCCTAGGAGCAGAGGATTTCAAAATGCTGACACTTGTTTAATGGAATGTTCATACAATCTGAGAGAGTAGATATTCTATTTTCCTTGGATATCAATGATATTCCTCTTCCCAATGCCTAATTTCATTTTCACTGAAAGACACTAAAGAATGTGTTTAAAGGAAACTTGAAATATAGATGCACTCCTTGGATCCAGTTCATAGTTAAATTAATAAGCAAAGCTTAGTAGGCATATATTATCACTCAGGTCTTATTCTGTGTTTTAGATTCCTGGACCCCACAGATGATTTTTAACAGTTTGATGTAAAGTCCATACAGGGCATAAGATTATGTTTTCCATTTTCTTTATTTACCAGAGATTTTTACTTTTTGTATCTGTGGCCACTATTTAAAATTTTTTGTCTTTTTCTTCCCTCCTCTTTTTCTTTTTCTTTCATTCCCTTTCCCCCGTCATTGAGGGCATAGCTTCAGCCCTGAACACTTCGGCTTTTGCAAATCTCTACCACTCCCACATCACACAAGTCCTAGCTCCTTAGCTCCTTATTTCACACACCACGGCCTTTACAAACCCACGCCCTCGGGTGCAGGCACCCACCACCCCAGCCCCTGCTCCAGATCACAGGCACCATCTGCCTTTCAGTTCCCTCTTCATGTCTGGGTCTAGGCATTTCTCTTTTTTTCTTGTAGGCTCAGCTACTTATTTCAGAGAATACAGACTCTCTTAATTGGCTTTTCCCAGAATTGGAGTGATAGAATTTTAACTTATCTGAGTTTTCTCTTTTATCAGAAACTACTGATTTTCTATATATTTGATATGTGTGTACATGCACAATAATGTTCTATGTCTATACAAAACATGTATGCAATGTAAGCAAGTAGAGAAGTATGAGTACACATGTACACAACTGACAAATCCACATAAACTAGTCCAAAACTCCCACAATCACAAACTCCTAAGAGAAAGCCGGGCGCTGGTGGCTCACGCCTGTAATCCTAGCTACTCAGGAGGCTGAGATCTGAGGATCGCGGTTCAAAGCCAGCCCGGGCAGGAGAGACCGTGAGACTCCTATCTCCAATAAACCACCAGAAAACCGGAAGTGGCGCTGTAGCTCAAGTGGCAGAGTGCTTGCCTTGAGCTGAAGAGCTGAGGGACAGCGCCCAGGCCCAGAGTTCAAGCCCCATGATCGACAAAAAAAAAAAAACCTCCTAAGAGAAATTCTTCATCACAAAATACAGTTTCCAATTCTCTGATTGAACCCTAATGAGTACAAAATTAATCTTGGAAGCCATTTGTTGGTTGTTTATAATGTATCTGAGGATTTGGAGGAAAAATGATGAGCTCAGAGTTTTGAACTTCCAGTTCCAGGTCTTCAGAAGGAGCTGAAAATACATGAAGATCGTCATAGAAACTTCTATCTCCTAAAACCTGTGGACCACTTGCCAGGCCACACACAAAACCTGATCCTGTTGGAGGCTAAATTGCACTGCAAACTGATTTATTTGTCTCCTTGGTCTCCTAAGTTAAAGGGAGGCGTGGGGGCGGAGGGGGGGTGGCTAAGTATTGGGATGGGGCTTCTGGATGAGACCTATTGAAGCTGGACAACTCAGCTGCCTCTTGTCTCAAGAGCCTATAAGAGCCTCTTCCCCTGAGGGATTTTTGCCTTGTGAAAACTTCTCATCTTCTCCTGGACTCAGGTCCCAAAAGACACTAGAGGCTAAAATACAAAGTGGGATTCTAGAGGAAACCAATAAACACCAGATAAACTGAATGCCAGCTTACATCAACAGAAATCTAAGGACCAACCAAGTCCCAAACTCCAGCCGGTTCACAGATCAAGACCCACTTAAATTAAGTGGCCAGGTCCCGAGGACCCTGCTACACAGACTAGTAGTAGTAATAATAATAATAATAGCATTGTCAATTTTCCCCTTAGCTTTCCCAGAGGGAACCGTGGCCACTTGCCAAGGTGCTTAGGAACTGAGGACAAAATAATGCAACCAAACTTTTCAAGATCTACTGCACATTTGTTAGTTTCTGTGGAACCACTGTGGTTCACGAGTGAGGAGAATTTACGCCGGCAACATGATAAACAGTTTGGGTCCAAGACTATCCCATAGTAAACAAAGGAGGGGTATCCTAACCCCAAAATCATTAACAAATGTCACTGAGGTTTTGTAGTTGGCTGCTAGGCAACATCATTATGGAAACTGATGACAGATATAATTAAGAATATTTAGGGGAGCTCAGCACCTGTTTTTTTTGGTGGTGGTAGTGTTTTTATTTTATTTTCAGTCATGGGGCTTGAACTCTGGGCCTGGGCACTGTCCCTGAGCTTATCAGCTCGAGGCTAGTGCTCTACCACTTGAGCCACAGTGCCACTTTCTTTTTTCTGGTAGTTTATTTAAGAGACTCACGGACATTCTTGCCCAGGCTGGCTTTGAACCGTGATCCTCAGATCTCAGCCTCCCGAGTAGCTAGGATGACAGGCATGAGCCACCAGTGCCCAGCTGCTCATCACCTGTTTTAATGGCAATTACCAAAGAGAAAAAGTGTTGGCAAGGATGGACGGAAAAGAGAACCTTCGCTGTCGGTGGAAATGCAGATTAGCACAACCACTATGGAAAACTGTATAGAGGTTCCTCAAAAATGTACAAATAAAGCTGGGCGCCAGTAGCTCACACCTATAATCCTAGCTATTCAGGAGGCTGAGAGCTGAGGGTCACAGTTTAAAGCCAGCCCAGGCACTAACATCCCTAAGATTCTTATCTCCAATTAACCACTAGAAAACCGGACATGGTGCTATGGCACTGTGGCTCAAGTGGTAGAGTGCTAGCCTTGAGCTGAAGAGCTCAGGTACAGCACCAAGGCCCAGAATTCAAGACCCACGACCAACCAAAAAAAAAAGTACAAACAAAACTAATATATGATGCAACAATCTTGCTGCTGGGTATATAGCTAAGGGAAAGGAAATTCAAAACATCAGAGACATAGGTGTTACTTCTTACTGCTGCACTATTGCTGCACAAGAGTCAAAGTATAAAAATTAACCAAGGTAATCCCTAAGTGGATTGATAGAGAAAACATGGCAAATTTACTCAATGGAATACTATTCACACACAAAAAAGAAGAAACTCTGTCATCTGCAACAGCATGCTTAACTCAGAGGATATTATGTTAAATGCAATACACTCGACACAGAAAAACAAACTTATGAAAGCTAAATTTATCAAGCTAAAATAAACTGGTCATACAAATCAAAAGTACCCAGGCCCAGAGTTCAAGCCCCACGACCGACAAAAAAAAAAACAAAAACAAATCAAAAGTAGAATATAACTACGAGCTGGAAATTATTAGTGGAATATGTTAAAAGGATAGAAATTTTCAATCAGCAGGAATAAACCAAAAGACAACATGGGTACTATCTATCTAGTTAGAAGTTATTACATCCTTGAAAAATGCTCAGGGATTAGATGTAAACTGTTCTCTCCAGAAAAATGATAATTACATAGTCTGTTAAGTAGATCTAGTCGTTCTATTATGTAAATATGTAGAAAACAATACATGTGCCATAGATAGATACAATTTTACTTGTAAATTTTGAAACTGTTCAAAGAATATCCAGCAGGTTTCATTTAGAGGTGTCAATTTGTAGATGTGATATGTGGCATTGCCATTTATAAACAATGACACCGGGTGAGTAACAAAAGACAGTGTCCTCATCCAGTGTCACAAAGGAGGGGGTCACAAGGCACCTAAGTATTCTCTGTCATGACCATCTATGAAGTAGGGGTACTTGCATGGCAGTACTCAACTAGTGGAAATGTGCAAAACAGGGGATAAAATATTAAAAATTGTGTCTAACTTGGACATTTTGCTGGAAGCTCACAATTACTTTGTCATAATGTGTACAATTGCTCTTTATCTACAGTTCTCTGCTTAGTATCTCACAAAATGGCTACTAGGTTACTAAGTTACATTATTCAGCTCATACCCACAACTGGGCCACCAAGACAAGTTGGTGGAGCTGTATGCAGATAAAGCAGCAGCCAGCTGCAAGGTGTGATTTCTCAGGAGCATAAGAAAAGCAGCTTGCTCCAACTGCCACCCTAAGCACCTGCTGCTTTCAAAACAGTCTGCATGGCCAGTGCTGGTGGCTCACGCCTGAAATCCTACCTACTCAGGAGGCTGAGATCTGAGGATCGCTGGAGCAGTGAAGTCTGTGAGACTCTTATCTCCAATATACCACCAAAATGCCAGAAGTAGAACTGTGGCTCAAGTGGGAGAGCGATAGTTTTGAGCAAAAAAGTTCAGGGATAGCACAAGGCCCTAGGACCAGCACATGCACACACGCACACACAGTGCTGTTTTTTGCAGCTGGGTGCTAGTGGCTCACACCTGAAATCCCAGCTACTCAGGAGGTTGAGATCTGAGGGTCACCAACCTAAGCAGGAAAGTAGATAGATAGGTGGGTGGGTGGGCAGGTGGCTGGATGCTCAAGAAGAGGGACCGCTGTGTGCCTTGAATCAGGGCAGGAAAAGGAAGTCTGCAGACGAGGCGTGTCTGCTGCATTGCAGGAGTGAGGACGTGAAGGGTAAGGAAGAGGAATGGTAACAGCCACGGGAAGAATACGCAGTTGCCTTCGAGCATAAAGTAGCTGGATGACTGGATAGCTGTGTCTCCTCTCCTGGTCCTGGGTCCAGACAAGAAACACAGCAGAAAAAAGTCTACAGGCCAACAAACCCCAATGCTTACAGGTGTCTTTGGAGTCAGAATGGTGTGTTTAGGCCTCAGAGCTACCGCAGCCCTTACAGACGCTGACTTCTTATCACTAAGGCCACTGAGGTGTGGGCCACTGCTGGCTTGGTGCTCCTCTAGATATAACGGCTCTGTTTCCAAGGAAAGTGATTGCAAAGCCATCTCTGCTGCGAAGCTCAAGGTTGCAGGTGGTTGTGGTTTCACAGTGGGCCTCTAGATTTAAACTCTTGTTTACTCTGCTAACTCAAGTCATACCAGAGGACAGAAATCCCAAATCTCACCACCAGTTGTAAGATCTGCCGTATCACCACAGCATACCCGCATGTGTGTGCACACACACAAATATTCTTCTGAACCTGTTTGGTCTCTGGCTTCAAAATTCATTTACCCAAGAGCCTAACTAAGCCATAATCTGGAATCTGGAAGAAATAGTTGTAACTGTGCCTTTCAGGTGTCTACAGTTTTCTAAGGTCTTTGTGGATGCTTAGCAGATGTTAATTCTCTTGACAGATCAGTAGAGAAACTTCTACTGGAAAGACTTCCTTGTGACAGTCCTGAGACACCAAGTCCATAGGCTTCTGTTCTCTACACCACAAGTTGGCCTGCACCCAGTTTACAAGACACCATTCGACATGACATTCTCCCTGACTCTAAGTCTCTCCCATCAGGGAATCTTTGATCCCCTTGCAGATTTCCCAGACTCCATCTTCATAGCCAAGTATGTGTCCCCACAGTTCTGCCACACAGATACAGACCATGAACATTACGGATCAATTTGTTTCCTAACAGAAACAGACATGTCCATGCACCCACAAACAGTTAGTGACAATGCTATCAGTCCATGGCACTTCCTATTCTTAAGCAACACTTCATGATTCTTTCTAGCTAACAAGTTAATGTGCAGAAAATACCACATGGATTCACTTTATTAGCCAAACTTTTTTTTTTTTTGGTCAATTGTGGGGCCTGAACTCTGGGCCTGGGCGCTGTCCCTCAGCTATTCAGCTCAAGGCGAGCGCTCTACCACTTGAGCCACAGCACCACTTCCTGTTTTCTGGTAGTTGATTAGAGACTTACAGACTTTTCCTTCCCTGGGCTGGCTTTGGACCACAATCCTCAGATTTCAGCCTGCTAAGTAGCTAGGATTATAGGCGTGAGCCACTGGCGCCCAGCTTTGGCCAAACTTTTGGTGGCAGAATGGGATGATTATAGAGTCCCAACCCTGTCCAGCCTGGAATATTCATCCTAATTCACTGATCGCGACAGAGACAGTAGATGCACCGGGAAGCTTTGGTCCTGCTCTGACCAGCATTCCCATGAATCACCAGTGAATTTCAAAGTACAATTTACCTCACAGAGAAAGCCCTCTGCTGATCAAAGCTCTCCTCACTTGAGAAGAAATGGCTGCAGTGGGGTCAGGGCCAAGGAGAGTAGGGAAAACGATTTGTAGGTATGCTGAGCATGCTCTGGCACTCTCTGGGCACTGGATTTGCTCAACTTGCTAGGGGTAACTTGTATTTGCATTTCACTCCCAGAGATGTGAATGACATCTGCCTGGCAGTGCAATGTCACAGCCCTGACCTTCCAACCTCTATTTCCAGGCTTGATACAGATGGAATCTGGAAGTGTTCTTAGTGTACGTGCCATTACAGGACTTGAACTCAGAGTCTTATGCTCTCCCTTCCCTTTTTCACTCAAGGTTGGTGGTCTACCACTTGAGCCACACCTCTACTTTCAGCTTATTGCTGGTGAATTGAAGATAAGAGTCTCATGGACTTTCCTGCCTCAGCTGACTTCAAACTCAGTCCTCAGATCTCAGCCTCCTTGAGTAGCTAGGACTACAGGCATGAGTCACCATGCTCATCCAGACAGAAGTCATCAGTGGGAGACCTTCTCTCGCTCTCACCCATCCCTTTGCTGAGCTGCACAAGCTGTCTCAGGACAGTCTCAATGTGGCTCCCCTTCATCACCCCTGTTCCCCTCTCCTTGTTACCTCCCATGCTCTATACTCTGTGAGCTGAAGCAAACACTGATCTAGTCTCAGTGTACCACAGTGGCTCTGTTAAGTAGTAGTTAACATATTAGCTACTAGGGAAGTTGTTGCCAGTTCTTCCTCATTGCAGATGGAAGCTTCCAGAAAGCTGAAGAGGACCAATTTTTTTTTTTGGGGGGGGGGGTCCGGTTGTGGGGTCTGAACTCTGGGCCTGGACGCAGTCCCTCAGCTCTTCAGCTCAAGGCTAGAGCTCTACCACTTTGAGCCACAGCGCCACTTCCAGCTTTTTTCTTTTTGCTTATGTGGTGCTGAGGAATCAAACCCAGGGCCTCAGGCATGCAAGGCAAGCGCTCTACCACTGAGCCACCTTCCCAGCCCAAGAGGACCAAATTTTAATCTAACAGTGACTCAACAGTTGTAATGAAAAATGAGAGGTTACCCAGGAGAAATGGACAGAGCACAGGCCAATCTCCCCAGGCCTTCACCACAGTCCGTCCCTATTACCTGCTGTTTCACCTCCTCCCAGGAGTCAAGCACGTTAGATGCTTTTATAGCTGGCATTTTTGTTCTTGCATGATCAGGGGGGGAAAAAAGACTCGGAGAGGATTCAGTTCTCAAGTTTGGAGACACTAAATAAAACTAGAACTTCATCCTGGAGTCTCATGTTCCAAAGACTTGACTTTCCTATCAGCCCAAACAATTTCCACACTATTAGCATATTACAACAAATTCTCTCTGCATGGTCTTGCTGTCCTGAAGCTGTTCCCCAGGGTTTTCCCAGAGCAACGGTTCCTCTCCCTTGTCTTTTATCAAGGCTCCAGAACCTGCAGCTAGACACAGACGTAAGGGTCTCTTTCATCCAAGATGGTAAACTGTGTATGTAAGAGAAGGCAAATTCCATGGAGCTTAGTGAAACCAAGCGCCCTGCAGCAGGCAGAACCCAGAAGCAAAAGCCAGCTTCTAACAACTTCTCACAGGGAAAGGGAAAGGAAGGGCTGGTCCAGGCATCTCTCTCCAGATGTCTGTCAAGAACCAGACAGAGCGCCCCATGGGGTTTAACATTTAAAGGTCACAACACCCAGAAAGTGGAGAGGATAAAATAACTGCTCTTTATCAAAGCACAAAGCCTTTTCTTTGGGTACAACTGCTATATAAATGCAAGACAGCATTGACATATTTCTGGAAACCGTTTCTTAATCTCTCTTTTCAGCCACTTAATGTGTGTAGGCACGTGTATCCACACACACTAAAGCACATACAAGATGAATTTCAGAAAAATTAGAAACTGAATCATGCCACTTGATGGGGAGAGAATACTGCAATCTTTTCTTTTTTTGCATTGCTTTCTTTTTTGCCTTTTTTGGTGGCCTCCTACCTCTTGTCCCTGTAGTCCTAAAAACTGCAGAGTATCCTGCTGTAGATTTGTGTCTGCTCACATACACGCTGGTATATATCCTAAGTGTGGGCCTTAATGTATTTAAGTATAACAGAATCCTATTTTATAAGCTTGTCAATATTGTGTGTTTATTGGTCTCCTGTATCTCAAATTCTTCCAAACAAAGTGAAATAGTCCTATAGTCCTAAATTATTCTCCAGTCCAAGTTCTGATGTAGAAGGGCCAACGATTTTTCTAAGTCCACCCTCTTGCCGTGACACTTGACTCCAGAGATTTTTTTTTTTTAGATTTTCTTTAACATATAAGCAAGGCTTCAAAAGATCGACAGATAAAGCTAGGAAGTGGCTCACACTTATAATCCTAGGTACTTAGAAAGTTGAGATCTGATGATCATGGTTCAAAGACAACCCAGGCAGGAAAGTCTATGAAACACTTATCTCTCCAATAAACCACCAAAAAGGTAGCACTGGAGCTGTGACTCAAGTGGTAGAGTACTAGCCTTGAGCAAAAAAGCTCAGGGCTAAGCCTTGGGCAAAAAGAGTTCAGGGACAGTGCCTAGGTGGAGTTCAAGCCCCCCAACCAAAAAAAAAAAAAAAAGCTCAAGGACAGCACCCAGACCCTGAGTTCAAGCCACAGGACTAGCACTAAAAGAGAGAGAGGGGGGGGGGAGGGGGAGAGGGAGAGGGAGAGAGAGGGAGAGAGAGAGAGGGAGGGAGGGAGAGGGAGAGAGAGGGAGAGAGAGAGAGAGAGAGAGAGAGAGAGAGAGAGAGAGAGAGAGAGAGAGAGAGAGAGAGAGAGGAAAGCAGGGAGTTGCTTGCTATGCTACTGAGAGAATCTTGAATGTCTCCCAGAGACCTTCTTACAGGCTTTCTCTGTGTCACCCTACAGACTCCTGAGGAGCCCCCAAGTGAGACCATCTAAACCTGTGTGCCTCAGGTCTATTTACTACACACACACACATGCACATACGCATGCACAAAAAAAAATTCCTGCAGTAATTAGGTTACTTTCTAACCCTCCTGAAACATCCCTGGGCACTCTAGCACTGCACGGGGATCATTAACCTTCACCACAGACTTAAATGCTTAGAGACAGTTTAGTGACTTCTGCACTGCAGACATGTGGGGCTGGGGCACTCTGCATCTTTCATAGGGGAAGCTGTTCTATGCATTGAAGAATTTTTTGTAGCAACCTTGGCTTCCACCCATCAGATGTCAACAGCAGCCCCCCGTTCCAGTTGTGACAACCAGGAGTGTCTACACACATTGCCAAATGGTTCCTAGCTGCCGTGGGGGTGCACCAGCCCCTGCAGAGAACCACTGCCTGAGGCTCTGCCTGGAACACACCCCTGAGTACTGCCTCAGTAGAAAGCCGCTCATTTCAAAGCCATTGCCTATGAATTGAAGCATCTGCCTCTTGTCATTTTCCTTTGGGACTTATCTGGAACTCCTGCTTCCGGAAGACATCCTTAATCCATATGGCTGGCTGTTCAGGGCTGGCAGTCCCCCAGGCCTCTTGCAATGATGGTACTGAGATCCTGAAAGTGAGTTCTGCGCATGCCACATGGGGAGGGTCAATCACATCGTGTAACTTATTTTCAGCTCACGGGGTGGAATCATTTTTATCTACCCTGCTGGTATATCACTCAGCATGGAGTGACAGGTACTTCAGCTCCTATTGATAATGGAGATAAAATAGGTGCTGTTTTCAGAATTACAATTTTCAAAAGGAAATGAGATTTCCCCTGAGCAGCCTGACGTTGCAGTTTGGCTGATGACATCCCAGCAAACAACCTACAAACAAACTCTCGAAAGAAAAAAGAACTATTTATAGGCAAGCAATGATTTTTTCAGTGGGTAGGTCAAGGGAAAAAAACAAACCAGAAAGTCAGTCAGGAAACTCCCGCTTGCCCAGCAGCACCTTGGAGGAGGACCATTTGCCAAAATGGAAAGTCTGTGTCACAGTGCAGATGGGGAATGATCTTTTGATGAATTTTTAACTTGGGGCAAATGCCAATCCATCTGTATGACGCAAACACAGACCCAATTTAAAACGTACAACTAAGGGACACATCCTTAAGACTCAAAAACAAAGATTTCGATAGAGATCTTAGAAATGTCCATCAAAACACGTCTATCTTAGCAACAGGGATGCAGTTAAAAGGCTATCTGCTGGGACTGTGAGGACATTCTAGAAAGGTCTCCATGCAGAAGTAAGTGGCAAGGTGGTCTCACTATTCTGAAAGGGAATCATGGCACTGCCGTTCTCTTTTTTACACTAAGGAAAATTTATAAAAAGTGAAATGTCTTTAGAAGAAGCCCCACCAGGACAGCCAGACAGGGCCCCAAGCAGATTTGATGATGGGGCACATCCTGAAAGGCTGCAGGGAAGGCCTGGCCATGTGCCCTTGGTCAGGAACATCAGTCTCTCTCCTGGGCAGCCTCCAGGGCTTCCTTCCATGACTGCTGAGAGCCAGGACTCTACGGGTCCTAACTGAACTGGCTGATGGGAAAAGTGAAGCCCCTGAGTCCTAGAAGACAAGGACACACTTTACTGTCTCTGACCTGTAAGAACAGGTATCACTCATCTTGACTGGAGATGAGCAAACTTTTTCTGATAAAACTTCTTCTAGGCAGGAGATGGCTTAGGCTTTACAGGCCCTATCAGTCCTATCACAAGTATTCAACTCTACCAAGGCAGCCGTGGACAATACATAAAAGAGTAAAAGTACAATTTCCAAATCAACTTTATTTCACAAATCAGACAGTGGGCTGGATTTGGTCCACAGGCCCCTGTCCCCCAGCTCTTGATCTTGATGGTGACATGCTGGGGCCCCCTGGCCCCTGCTCAGTGTCTTTCCTCATTCCTCTTCCCATCTCCTCTTGACCCCAGTCTTTCCTCTCCAACAAATACCTTCTACTTTTGACCTCTTCGACATGTAATTAACCCACCAGACTCCCCCTTGGTTTGAGTAAAATACTCCATATCTCTCTCTACAGCATTCAAATCCCTCCCTGGCCCTCCATGCCTTCCTTAGACTCAACCTGAAATATGCAAAGCAACCACCTCTCTCCAAACTCTTGTCTAGACTACATTCCTATTTTTGTCTAGACTACATTCCTTTAAATGCCAGACACCCATGGCTCATGACTGTAATCCTAGCTACTCACAAGGCTGAGATCTGAGGATTGAAGTTCAAAGTCAGTCCAGGCAGGAAAGTCTCTGAGACTCTTACCTCCAATTAACCAGCAAAAAAGTGGGAAGTGCAGGTGAGGCTCAAGTGGTAGAGTGCTAGATTTGAGCAAAAAAAAAAGCTCAGAGACAGCACCCAGGCCTTATGTTCAAGGCCCAGTAGCTGCTCAAAAACAAACAAGCATTTACTTCCTTCAGTGGAGTCCTGTAGAAACGGAAGTCATTGTCCATCTTTGGCATAGCCTGCCTTGAAGTCGCCTGCTCTCTACTCAACCAAGCACAGGCTTCCATGCCCGCCCTAGTTCCCTGCTTATAGCATACCTCTAATTCAATCACTCAGCAATTAGTCTATTAGCAGATTTGGTTTCACACACGCAGTATATATTTACAATGTTTTTACTGAGAGTGGAGAGAGATGAAGATTCATGAAGTAGATAGTCTCCCTGCAGCAGAGAGACACAAAAATTAACAAATAAGCAAATCAACATATAAGCATTTCAGATAGAAAATCTATGTCCCATATATAAAAACATATCTAAGTGAAAACTAAGGCAACTTGCAGATGTGTTATAAAACATGTTTTTAGTTTTGAAATTTAAAATATTCATCTGAAGATGGGTACCAGTGGCTCACGCCTGTAATCCTAGCTATTCAGGAGGCTAAGATTTGAGGATCTAGATACAAAGCCAGCATGGACAAGAAAGTCTCTTATCTCCTATTATGTACCAAGAAGCCATAAGTGGAGCTGAAGTGGCAGAGTGCCAGCTTTGAGCCAAAAAGCTCAGGAACAATGCTCAGGCCTGAGTTCAAAACTCAGTACTGACACTAAATAAATGCTCACCCGTATACATATGTTGTTGTCCCATGCATATGAAAGTTGGGGAAGCACATACACATTAGGGGTGTAACTAGAACTTGGGATATAGCATAGCTCAGTGACAGAGCACATGCAGCATGCACAGGATCCAACATTCAACCCTAGCTCCAATAAAAGAAAGAAGAAGAAAAACAGAACAACCGGGCACTGGTGGCTCACATCTGTAATCCTAGCTCAGAAGGCTGAGATCTGAGGATTGCGGTTCAAAGCCAGCCCGGGCAGGGAAGTCCGTGAAACTTTTATCTCCAATAAACTACCAGAAAACCCGAAGTGGTGCCACAGCTCAAGTGGTAGAGCGCTCACCTTGAGCTAAAGAGCTGAGGGACAGTGCTCAGGCCCAGAGTTCAAGCCCCACGACCAACAAAAAAAAAAAAAGAAGAAAAAGAAAAGAAAAACAGAACAACAGCTTCTACATGTAACAGCAGGGGGTTGTGACACTTTTGCTGTTTTATCCCTTTCTATACATATCTTTACATCTGCACATTACCTGGTCTATCATCTAATTACCCCAAAATCAATTTGTTATGGAAAATAAAATTTCTCCTAACACAGAGTGAGTAGAAGCACCTATGGAACTTTTCAAACCCCACTATACCCAGACTCACTCCTGATAGACTGGCCCTGGGTCTGAGCAGTACGGCCGCTTTGGTGCACCCTCAAGTCCCCGGGTGGTCAGAGGGTGCAGCCAGCATCACTCACATGACCTTCACACTTGTGTTTTCACAACAGGATGTCCCCTCAAGGTTCAACTCTCACAAGATGCTATCTCTTAAATGATGCACGCAAGCCTGGGCTACAGGTGGAGGCTGGGTAGACCTGCAATTCAGCAAGTTCTTCCACCTCACATGATGTAGATCCATGAGCAGCAAGCCATTAGAAAAGGGGGGAGGAGCGCAAACTACCCTAAAAGCAAAGTTCTTGCCACTTCTTAGCTGTGTCATTCATACAACAGGAAAAATAAATATGAAGAGGCTGTTAATCCAAGACTTTGACTCCACTAGTTCTAAGACTAGCACCATCTGTACATTCCGGCTTCAGGCAGCAACTTCTCTGGATCTGTTTCCTACCCGTGGGAAGCTCAACAGAAAATAACATGGGTTTGTGTTTCAGCAGACAGATTTTCAGATGAGAATAGTCAGAAAGAAAACTAAAGGCTGAGATTTCCTGCCTCAGGGTCATAAAACTCCACAAAGATTTGCCAGGTGTGCCTGTGGAAGAAGTTACTCAAAATTATTTGTAAACAGGAAGGGTGTCTTAGTGGAAGGGCTACCAGAGGTACCCCACGAAGACAGGGAAAAGACTCAATTGCCTCCAGCAAGCCCTGCCCCCCGTGAGCCCGTGAGTAAGCATGCAGCTCAGAACAGCGTGGGCTGCCTTTCCAAGCAACACTTCCATATGTCATGGACAGGAGTTCCCTGGGTTCAGCTTTCATCTCTCCTCTCCTATCCTGCAGCAGCTCTGTGACCTTGGACAACTTATGTCACTTTTTTCCAACCCTTCAATCCTTTAGTCCTATCTGCAGAGAACACAGTGGATGTTTCCAGGAGACTCTGTCATTTCGGTTACACCAACTCTCCAGTATCACTAAGCAAAACGGGAATAGCAATCTTTGTTATCACTTACAAAGAAAAGCTG
>NW_027205010.1:0-18269 GCF_024711535.1 Dipodomys merriami | reverse complement strand
GAAGAGAAAGTAGTCACTAAGCTGGAAGATAGACCAATACAGATGATCTGAGCCCAGCAAACCCAAGTAAGATAAATTTTTAAAAATACATGCCCAGACACATCATAATCAAACCACTAAAAACAAAAGACAAAGAAAATATATCCATAGTTACCAGATAAATGACTGTAGAGTTCTTATCAACGATCATAAGAAGGAAATGATGAAAGAGATCAACTCTCAAACAAGAATTTCTGCTCAAGATAAAAATGCTTCAGAAATAAAGATAAAAGAAAAGTATTCTCAGATGAAAGAAAACTAAGAGCATTTGTTGCTGGGGGTCCACACTAAAAGAATGGCTAAACAATTGTGTGTCAGAGAGCAAGGGAATGATACCATAGAAAACAGTATCACATCAGAAGTGAACATAGTAAGTATTTAGGTTAATATGATAGACTTCTTTGGATGTTTTCAATATATAGAGAGATATAAAGCACAGTCAACTATAGCACAAAGGGGTGAGGTTGTAAGAACCTATACTATGGTATGTTTTCTGCATTTCACTTGACGTGATAAAATGTTGATTTTAAATAAAGTATAAAAGACTAATTGTGTATAATTACTGAAGCAACCACTAAGATATCTATAGGAAGAGATATAGCCAAAAATACAGTAAATAACTTAAAATGCTAAACTATGTTCCAATGACACAGATTAGCATAGAAAGGGATAAATGAAAGTCAAAACAAACAATTAAAAAATGAGTATAAGAAAACATATGAGACATAGCACTAAATGTAAGTGGTCTAAACTACTAAATAAAAAGGCAGTAATAATCTGAATGGATAAAAAATTCTCCAACTGTATTTTATCTATAAGAAGTTTCTTTCAACTATTCTGATTAAGATGTATTAAAAGTAAAAGGATAGAAAAAGAAACACCATGACAACACTGGTTGACATGAATTTTGGAAGGGTTACATTAACAACTGATAAAGTAGACTTCATAGCAAAGAAAGTTAGCGAGGATGAAAGGAACATTACATAATCATAATTGGACAAATTAACTAAGAAGAAAGAGCATCTAATTAAAAGGGTACATATCTAACAATAGAATTTGAAATATATTAAGGAGAAACTGACGTACTAGAAAGGAGAAGTAGTCTCAAAATTATAGTTGGAGGCTTAGACACAACTAAGAATGAATAGAACCTATAGTCACTTTATCAACCAGGCTATGACCTGACCACTACTATCTGGTTTTGTCCTACAGAGGCCAGGTTCCTGAAGAATCTCTAGAGCTCTGTAGAGGTTCTTATGGGAAGGCATCAGCAAGGTTCACTCCTCCAAGTTTAAGTTCACAGCCATGTCTTCATGGGCCATTGACTCCGAATCATCTACAATGACCCAGATCCCACTCACAGCTTAGGAGGAGACGAAGTCACACAGCTATCTCTTGAAAATTCACCAAAATCGAAAATTTCAGCCAAAATATATTGGAAGAGTGAAAAGGCAGGCTACACTTATTTTCAAGTCACATATCAGATAGAAGACGTGTATCCAGAATTCGTATTTCCCCAAACTCAAAAACCAAACAATAATTGAAAAACAAGCAACTTTAAAGTAGACAAAGACTAGAACAGACACTTCACCTTTGAGGGCAATAAACATTGAAACTATGACATACCCCACACAGCATGTGTATGAGAGCGGCTTAAAAATAAAATAGAATTCAAGAGCTGGTGAGCATGAGGAGCATTTGGACCTCTTATACATTGCTGATGGGAAAGCAAGGTGTGATAGCCACTATGAAAAACAGGTTGGCTGTTTCCTATAAAACATACATGTACCATACATGTCAACAATTTCCCTCCAAATGTACTCCAGCAAGTGCATGAAGAAACAAAGTATCTTCTTACAAAGGAACATTAATGTTATAAAAAAGAGTCGAATATGATGAATCTCAAAGACATGTTAAGTGAAACGAACCAATACCACATGATTCTATGTATGTGATAGTCTCAAGAAGACAAAACTGGGGTTGGGGATATAGTTCAGTGATACAACACTTTACTAAAACACACAAAAGAAAAGAGATACACCAAAAAGAAACACACACACACACACACACACACACACACACACACACACACACACACAGAGAAAACACACAAAACTATGGGGATCATTTCCACGGTTTCCATTGGTTTGAGTGGGCTGAGGGGTATGACAGGAGAAAGCATAGGGAATTTGCTGGCATGATGGAACTAACCTGTCTCCTGATCGTGGTGGGTATGTAAGTCAATATATGGGTTAAAGTTCATATAACTGTACACCAAAAAGGGACAAATTTACTGTATGTTGGGTTTTGATTGTACACCAAAAAGGGACAAATTTACTGTATGTTGGGTTTTGATTGTTCTATTTTGTTTCCTGCGGCACTGGGGTTCGAACCCAGGGTTTCATGCTTGCTAAGCACAAATGAAATCACTTGAGTCATATCTCCAACACTTTTTGTTGTGGTTATTTTTGAAATAGTGTGCCACTTGTACCTGGACCAAAAGTCTTCTGTTTGTGTTTTCTTTTTTTCCATTTCTTTTTTTATTGTGAAAATATTGTATCTGTTTGTGTTTTTTATGTAATGGAGATGACAAGTATACACCACTCTACTCAGTTTTTCCTATAAAGTTAGGGTCTCAGACAAGTATAAAAGGTCAAACACTATGTACCTATGACCATACAAGATGGTGCTAAGCAAAATGAACCCCAAGATAGGGACACAAGAGATTTTTTCTTTGTAGCTGTTGTTTTTAATGTACTTATAATGTACTATGTGATTTCTTTTATTTCTTTTGTATGTTCTTCCCCCATGGCATAACCCTTGTTTTCACTGTATTTGATTCTGGTACCCTGCATCTTGTATATACCTTTTTCTAATTTGGGGAGGGGAAGGGAAATAACAAAATGCCAAAACAAGGATGCAGGTTGACTCATTGTAACAATGAGATGTACAAGACACTATTTTGAAAACTGAACTTTACAACTTTTGGGGGAGGGGGAGGGGGGAGGAGTTGGGGAAGTGAGGAGGGAAGGGATGGTAAGGGAAAAACAAAGGAGTGGGTAACAATGTTCGAGAAGAAATGTACTTAGTACCTTACTCATGTAACTCTAACCCCTCTGTACAGAATCTTTACAATAAATATATATTTTAAAAAAGATGGGTCTCATGAAAGTTTTGCTTAAGCTAACCTCAAGCCACAAACTTCCCAGCCTCCACCTCTGATATACCAGAATTACAGGTGTGAGCCACTGGCACCCAGCTTTATGTCAATTTTTAAATAACTTTTGTTTATTTTGACATTGGATAGCCCAGGTTGACATATATATATAAAATCCTACCTACCAAGTGCTGGGATTATAGGTATGAAACACCATGCCTGGCTAAATTAACATATTTTTAAAAATATATAAAGTAGAGAATATTATACCCATATAATTATCTATAGCCGAGAGAAGGGGGGAAATGCATGAAGTAACAAGAGACCTGAGAATTCTTTTATTTATTTTTTCTTGGTGCCAGTCCTTGACCTTGAATTTAGGGCCTGTGCACTACCCTTTAACTTTTTTTGCTCAAGGTAATCATTCTACTGCTTGAGCCACAGCACAACTTCCAGTTTTATTGTTGGTTGATTGGAAATAAAAGTCTTATGGACTTTCCTGCCTGAGCTGGCTTTGAACCATGATTTTCAGATCTCAATCTCTCAAATAGCTAGGATTACCGCTATGAGCCACCAGCACCCAGCACAAGACCTGAGAATTCCAAGAGAGGAGCAAACCTTGCCTTTGAGTTATGACATTTCCAGGGTGACTGTGAAGGAATCCAGCCACTTAGTCCAGGCCATTCTTTTTGTTCATAGCCTCTCTGGCTACAAACCATTACATCTGAAATATGTTGTAGGAATGGGAGAATATATTTCCTCCATGCTTGGTGATCCAGTAACAAACTTCACCTCACCTGGTTCTTAATATATCTTAAAATACCATGAAAGCTGGAATAGGCCTCATTATTTTTATTCTATTAAAAAGGAAATTGAGACTAAGGGGTTAAAAGGTTTTGATAAGTTCAAAATCTTGGGAGAAAGTACATTGGTAAGACCCAGGACTTCTGACTTGTCACTTAAAAATATTTACTAGTATCTACTATATGATAAGAAGGTATAGAGAGCCACCAATTTCTTAAATTCCATCTGAAGGAAAAGATACAAGTATAAGTCTTCAAGCTGTTAAGTGTGGTAAGACCAGTAAGAGTTACAATGAAAGTACTGGCTCAGCACGTATCAGGGCAGATTTCCCTGAAGAGATAGGCTTAGATCTGAGTAATGAAATTTGGTAATGAATTTTGAAGAGTTGAGATTGAGAACAGTCCAGATACCAATGCTTGTGATGGCCAGCCTCCCAGGTAGAATCCAGAGCTTGCTGCTTCTCAATGATTATGTTTTGTGGAGTCTCTCTTCATACAATCTGGCTGTTCCGGGCAAACAACAGATTATGGTAGAGGTGACAGAGTGGGGCTTCTGAGGCCAGCTCATAAATGGCATATGACTTAGACTTCCTCCTTTAAGTTGTTTATTCCAGAATAAGTGGACTTCCAAGTTCCAGTAAAGTTTTCAGATAATGATGAACCCCAATAAGTATCTCAATGTAACCCTATGAAAAGCTCCAAGCCAAAATTGCTCAAACTGCTCTCCAAATTCCTGTCCTATAGAAATCATGAGAGATGTAAATAATTATTACTTCTCTAAACAACTTAGCTTTTAGGTGATTTTATGTTGCTTTCACTTACAATGAAATATGTGAGCCAATTAATTGATAAGTACACCTTTCAGGCCAGGAAGGCAGTTTCAGCCAGGTGGTCGTGTGGTAAGTAAGACCTGAACAAAAGTAATGGCAGAAAGATGGTGAAGAAAAGCCCAAAGGTAAGGTGTCAGAGAGTAAGAATCTTGTAGAATCTTACACCCTCAACAATCAATCATTATTTCTGGTTATTCATTCACATGAATGTTCTTAACAAAAAATGTTACAAAGGCTCAGTAGCTATCTATGTGCATATGATCATATAGAATGATGTTTATCGAAATGAACTTCAAGAAACGGAAACCAGAGATTTTTTGTTATTGTACTTTTTGTTTTTGTTTTTTCCCTTTGTCACTGCTTTTGATTTCTGTACTTTTTGTCCTGTATGTAAGTTTATCTGATTTGGGGAGGGAAAGGGGAAGCACAGAAATGGTGAGACAAAGGGTGAGCACACTGGATACCATGTTGAAAATGAACTATACAACTTGTGGGCGAGGGTGGTTGGGAGGGAAAAAAGCAGTGAGAAAATGAGGGAAGAGTTTACACTGTTCCAAAAGAAAGGTACTCATTACCCGACTTACGCAACTGTAGCCCTTCTGTACATTACCTTTACAATAAAAATAAACAAAAATAAAAATTTAAAATGTTAGGGAACTCAGAGCAAGATCATTTCCTTTCAGCCTTAATTTTCTTGCAGTATGGCAACATTGGCTACTTTTTTTAAATATTCATTTTCCTTTCTTCTTAGCTAGATCACATTTTTTAGCTTCCCTCATCCTATGTGGCTGGATGTTACATTCTAGACCCTAAGAAGCAATGGGTACAGAATCTCACAGCCTGTAAAACCTCTTGTATGTTCTTCATTCTTTCGCTTCACGTTTGTGCTGATTTCATGTACAGGGTGGGATGCCCTAGAAGATGGCAGGTCAATAAGGTAAAAAATCATGGAATGATTAACTCACAAAATGCTCCCTGCCAAATACCTACATTCAACAATTGTGGAAACAAAACCCCCACAAATTTCTATTGTGTGAAAAAATAAATACTGTAATTGGGGCAGCATGAGGCAAGGGTAGAGATAAAGGCTATGTAGCAAAGAGTGACCCCCTTCACCCCATACTTGAGGTTCTAAGTAGAGACTTGTTAGAGATGAGGCATAACATTATGATCTGATCTTTCTAGTAGCCAAACATAGCCTGGTGCCAGTGGATCATGCCTGTAATACTAGCTACTCAGGAGGCTGAGATCTGAGGATCAAGATTCTAAACCAGCTCAAGCAGGAAAGTCCAATTAACCACAAAAGAGAAAGAAAGAAAGAAAGAAAGAAAGAAAGAAAGAAAGAAAGAAAGAAAGAAAGAAAGAAAGAAAGAAAGAAAGAAAGAAAGAAAGAAAGAAAGAAAGGAAGAAAGAAAGAAAGAAAGAAGGAAAGGAAGGAAGGAAGGAAGGAAGAAAAAGAAAGAAAGAAAGAAAGAAAGAAAGAAAGAAAGAAAGAAAGAAAGAAAGAAAGGAAGGAAGGAAGGAAGGAAGAAAGAAAGAAAGAAAGAAAGAAAGGAAGGAAGGAAGAAAGGAAGGAAAGAAGGAAGGAAGGAAGGAAGGAAGGAAGGAAGGAAGGAAGGGAAAGAAAGAAAGAAGAGAGAAAAGAGAAGAGAAGAGAAGAGAAAAGGAAGAAAGAAAGAAAGGAAAAAAGAAAGAAAGAAAGAAGAGAGAAAAGAGAAGAGAAGAGAAGAGAAAAGGAAGAAAGAAAGAAAGGAAAAAAGAAAGAAAGAAAGAAAGAAGAGAGAAAAGAGAAGAGAAGAGAAGAAAGAGAAAGAGAAAGAAAAGCCAGAAGTGGAAGTGTAGCTCAAGTAGTGGAGTGCTAGCCTTGAGCAAAAAAGCTGAGTTCAAGCCCCTGAACAGGCACAAACAAACAAAAAGGAAACTCAATCAGTGACATCATTCACACTAACCATGATGGTCTTTTAAAGAAAAATGAATAATGTTGCTTAAGAGAAGTATAATTACTTTCCATATTGCAATTAAGCAGCTTACCCCTTGGGTCCTCATGAAAAGCAAGGCACAATATAATGAACAATGCTCTCAATAATATCCTATTGGTCAGTAGAATAACTTTCTCAATTCTATTTCTTATTGTGTTCTTCGATGTAGGATAAACTAAGTGATAAAATGAAATAGTAAAATCATTTCTGTGAAGTGTGGGGAAATCACACAGTTTGTGGTTGAGAGTCAGTTAGTCTGATTGCACTTAATTACAAATGTGAAGAAAGTGTGAATCTCCCAGATAACCCCTTCAATTAGCGGTAGATACTAGGCGAATGTACTTTGATGAACTGATTTACTAGCAATTAGGCCTTATGCTTTGAGGGTGGGAAAGGATGATCCAGAGAACCAGGCCCAGAAGTCCTGGGGTGACTACACTGAGCCCCTGCACTACCTAGCAAGCCCCATCTGGTTGCTCGTGGTCGCCAGGGAGTCTCACCAGCTCCTATGTGTTGCTGTTTTCTCTCAGTACATTTTCCTGGGGCACTGTAATTAGCCACACTGACTAGAGAATAAGGAAGGAAGAATAATAGAGTATAAGTACCATTGTAAAAAGTCATTATGATATGCTTTCAAAGCCAGTAATTACTACTCCTGCTTATCATGCAAATCCCTATTAGTATTTTTATTTAAACTACAACTGTGTTTTGTTACTTGACACAAAAAACGCTTTTGAGCAAGACCTAACATCTGCCCACAATTGGATTCCTTTCCAAGCATTCCTTGGAAGAAGAGGAAAAGGACACGTACGTCAGGAGGGTAATTTAATGCTTGCAGTTAAAAACCTTGAAAGGGATGTATTGTAAGGGGGAAAAGCCGAAGGGGATGAATTATGAAACATGCAAAATAATTTCTAGTTGCCCTTGTGAAGCAAATCTGGAGATTTGTCTTTAAAGTGAAAAGCTTCAAAGTTGGCCTTTTATAAAACTAAAAGGTCATATACCATACTGGGAAATCAAAGCCCTTTGGAAGAATAGAAATGATTGGGGAATTGAGGATGGAAAGAGTGTGGAAGCAGAAGCAAGCTCTAGGCCCAGAGACCCAGGAGGCTAGCCCAGTAACTGGGGCCAGTGAATATTGCTGGTGGCTTTGTGCATATTTAGAAGAAAATAGAGGCATGGAGTCGGTAGTGGAGGAAGTCTCTTTCACAAGGCAGCAGAAGTTTGTAATCTTTGGATACAGGTGTATGGGATACAGGGTGTGGCAGGAGGAGGGTGTGTGGAATTAAATGCATTTAAAATATGAGTTGCACACCGTGTATAGTGAGAGTCATTTAGTTTCCCCTGGAGTCGGGCAAACTAGCTGTGAGTCTGACAACAAGATAGATAAATTATTATCCTGACAACTCCAAATCTGGCAAGAGCTGGAGAACGATTCCAGCAGTAATGACAGAAACAGGTCAGGCTCGAATTGAGCCAGAGCTAAGGAACAAAAATTTCTAGTATCTTATGCAAAGCACTATTCAACCATCCTTTTTGCAGTTCAGTGAAGCTTAGAAACAATAAGAAATGGTATTCATATGACTTTGGAGGAATTCAGAGAAACCACAAGGACAGCTGAAATCAGGAGAATCAATGGGTGAAAATGGATTTATGTTAGTATTCTTTTAAGTGCTGCTGTAATTTTAGACTACAGCTTCTGCCTTCACACTGACATTAACCTAATAACCTTTCTCAGTCTTGGAATATTTCTCCCTCTCCAAACTCCAAGGTGACTCTACAATCACTCGGCAGATAACACTATATACTTCCTTGTCCCAGAAACAGGACAGATGCTTTAGTTGCCTGCTCAATGTTAAGTCTACTCTTTTTCTTTACAGACAAACCTCCAAATTTGTTTGGAAAATTAGCTTCTGCCAGTGGCCTTGGACTTCACTGCACAGGTCAAGGCAAATCCTTTCTTCTTGCCAGCTCTTGCTTGGAACTAAGCCTGTGGTACTGTCTGTGGCCTCATATGGAGGAATCAATTGGAAGGAGTCTAGAGAGTTTCCTAGTTTTGAAAATGAAGTATGTGATGGGGCAGTTACTCTCTTCCTGTATACCACCATGTCAGTGTGTGCTTGGAACTGAAATAACGATCTTGCAACCACAAAACATATGAATTAAGGAAAAGTCAACCAAATAACAAAGGTAAATAAACTTGAAAGCACCAACATCTTTGAGGATACCAGTACCACCAAACGAAGCAAGGTGCAATTCTCCACTTTAGGACTTTCAATGACAGCCTCGTATAAGCAATTTTGATTTGTTTTTCTACTGCCCATAATGGATAATTGATTTAAAAATACATATTTGTACTTACACTCCTCATTACATGTCACAGAAAGCATATTTGCTAGTACCCACAGCACTTGCTACATACTAGGTGTGGATGAATGGTGAGTCCCTAAAGAAATAAATGTAGGATGAATACAAGACAGTGCTATATCTTAATACTCACTGCAATATCTAGCTCAGTGAATCGCATCATTCTCCACCAAGCTATGTAGGCCAAAACTCATTTCTAGCTTCTGTCCTCTCTCTCTTACCCACACCCAATACATCTCCCAAATTCTGTTTATTTTTCTTCTAGAACCATTCTAAATTCATTCATTTCTTTTCATTTCCTTTACCATTCTATCACAAGTCTTAATTATTCTAGTGTAACCTAGTAACTAGTTTCCTAGACTTTTTTCTTATTATTTACTTATTTAATACTGGTACTGGGGCTTAAACTCAGGGCCTGGGCACTGTTACTTAGCTTTTTACTCAAGGCTGGCACTCTATCACTTGAGCCACAGCTCCATTTCTGGCTTTTTGCTAGTTGGGGGGGTAGGGGAAACCATCATGAATTTTCCTGCCCAGGCTGATTTCGAACCATGATCTTCAAATCTCAGCCACTTGAACAGCTAGAATTACCATCCTCAGCCACCATCACCCAGCACTTCTTTTTTTTATGATGGCTAATCTTTTTAAAATTACATTTTGAAGGCGTTTCATTGTGACGTTTTCACAGTGAACACAGTGCACTGTGAACAAATTCACTTCCTACCCCATATTCCCATTCCTCCCCTCTCTCCTGTCCACCTCCCCCCCCCCCAATTCAAACCTCATTTGGTAGGCTTCATTAGGCTTTCATCATGTATATATTAGACTTTCTTAAATCTATTCTTTACACTCTAGTCAAAGGGAATCTTTTCAAAATGCTAAATTCCCTGCCTTCCCCACCTCTGTCTTTGAAGGATAAAGAAGATAATTGTAAAATTCATAATCCCCACAAGGCACATTGTCTGTGCTTTCTACCCCTTTAGGCTACCTCTACCACATGATCTTCCAGCATGAAAGGTTCCCCTATTGATCTCTTGAATGTGATTTACTCTGTGCTTGCCATTCAGTATGCCTGGCAGGGTTTCCTGACTGGCACCCTTACATAATCACTGTCTATGTGTTCTGCCCTCCATGTTCTATCCTCCATGTTTCTACTCAGTCTTGCCATTCTCACAAAAAGTTTTCCCCAACTCTCCAAGAAAGTGGATGGATCTCCCTACTGTTCTTTCTGCTAACACCGTGTCTCTGTCCTGGCCAGTATGACCATTCACGCTGGAACAATTCTGGGGAAGCTACCAAAATTATCTTAGACAATAGGTATAAGCAGATATGTTCAGGGGCTAACAGAATGTCTGATTATCTTTTTCTTACTACTTAAAGTGTTGTCAATTTTGTCTATTCATTTATTCATTTAAATCCTCCCACTCCCCACAGGGGAAAGAACCATATCTTTCTTTTAGCTCACCATTGTTGTCTCCATATAGAAACAATTACAGACAATAAATAGTTGATTTGTTGGAAGTAGATAGGAATGCATGAATATGAAACCTCAGTTTGCATTTTCTACTACTTTCATGATCCTCAGACTAGTGTTGAAATTATGCTATGCAATATAAGAGGTTTTTCTTTGTGGTTGTTCTTAATGTACTATGTAATTTTTTTTTGTTTCTTTTGCATGTTCTTCCCCCTATGATAAATCCTCTGTTGTCACTGTATTTGATTTTGGTACCTTGGTATTGTATATATGTTTATTTGAGTTAGGGAAGGGAAGGGGAACAACAGATTGTTGAGACAAAGGACAAGGGGGGAACCAATGCAATAGTGACATGCACAAGACAATATGTTGGAAATGATCTGTATAACCTGGGGGCGCTTGGGGGGGGGGAGAGTAGGAGAGAAATGAGGGAAGAGGTAACAAATTTGACAAAAAATGTTCTTACTACCTTATGTACTTGTAACCCCTCTGTACATCACCTTGACAATAAAAAAGAAAGAAATAATGGCACGCAATACTCTTATTTCTTGTTTTTTAATATCTGATCATTTGGCCCAGTATTGTCATGTTATTGACTCATCAGTCAACAAGTAGCTACTAAACCTCTCCTATTTATACTGGAAATGATTCAAAGGATTCAGAAGATGAAATAGCAGACAAGATACAGTCTCTACTCTCAAGGAACTCACAGTCCTATGTGAGAGATACCTAATATCCACTAGGGCTCTAGATCCATTTCTTTTCTGTCCATTCCTAGCCAATCAGGAACTGTTCAAAATTTCCTTCTCAGCTCTGTCATTTCCCCTACTTGAGTTCCCCCATGATTTCCATTTCCTAGTAAAACCTAGCTCCTACATAACATTCAGGTACTTTGAGGTAATTTTAGATTCTGGAAATATGTTTAAAATGATATTAATGCATATCAAGTTGCAAGGAATAAAGGTGTTTGAGACTAAGAACTATAAGCGTCTGATCTGATTCTTAAGCTTCCCCATGGGTGGTTATCAACCTCAGTGATAGCTAGTAGTTTGAGTTTTTATACAATCAATAAAACCAGATATGAGGCCATTGGTCCTATGCGACACTGACTGGGGAACTAATACCCCTTCATGAAGATGTAATCCTAAAATGTATACAGACTCAGAAAATTAAAAGCTTAGAAAAAAATAATAAAAGAACCTCCCACCCTACCAGGGAAATGATGAAATTTTATGTTCTAAGCTGTGGAAAGGTAAAAGACTTATTTCTAGTAAAATGGAAATTTCAGGCTTCTGCCTCATGCAGGGCTGAAGTTAGACTGTATACTTCTGTAATGGAACTATGGGATGAGAAATTTATGTAAAATTGATCCCGAGACAGTAATATCACTGGAGTACCAGGCAAAAGTATACAAGAATCATTATAGAGTGCCCATTCCATATGCTAGGCCACACAGGATTTTTGTAGGAAAATTCCCATTGATGATTTTATAATCCAAGCTGTAGGCATAAAAACAAAAGGGAGAAACCCAGCGATATGTGATAATAGGTGTGTTATCTGAGAGAGATGATGTCTTGAGCAGAATCAAGCTCCTGCAAACTGATTCTGAGATGGAAATTTGCATGCAGGAAATTTTCTGCTATTTAAGGAACACTTTTGAGGATGTGAAGGAAAAAGGATTAGTCAGGGAGAGATACAGTGGTACTATAGCAACAGAGGTCTCAGCTGATGCTCCAAGGACCAAGGGGTCTGAAATGGGCTCTTAAGAACTATCCCAGGGGCTGAAAAGGTGGCTCAGTGGTAGAGTGCTTGCCTTGCATGCCTGAGGCCCTGGGTTCGATTCCCCAGCACCACATAAGCAAAAAGAAAAAAGCCGGAAGTGGCGCTATGGCTCAAGTGGTAGAGCACTAGCCTTGAGCTGAAGAGCTGAGGGACAGCACCCAGGCACAGAGTTCAGGCCCCATGACCGGACCCCCTCCCCCCCAAAAAAGAACTATTCCAATTTGAGACAATTAATTTAAGCCTTCAGACTCCAATATCATACAGGCATTGGAACAAGTTTCCTGCTGGGAAGAAATCATAAATTTGAGTAAGATGGTGCTCTTCAGCCAAAGAAAATGTCCAGAGAGATCCAGAAGTAAATCAGCAGTAAACAGTACACAGATAAGCATGAAAACCAATGCCTTGGTCCTGAACATGTGGATGACTGGGAACCCAGGATAACACAGAACAGAACTCACTACAGTTAATCTTTCAAACTACTCAGATCCATCCACGTCTGCATTTTGTGCTTTTCCTCATGCAGGAATCATATCGTCAGTTTTATGTTTTCACAACCCCTAAGTAATTTTATGTAAGCAAACTTAGTAGAGAAAGTTAGCAGTTCATGATGCTGGAACTAGGTTCAAGACCACCATAAATACTCATCATGTCTATCCTCTATTGATCATTGTACATCCTTTTTACTTTTAGCAAGTGTGTAACTGGTGGAAACTCTGAGGCTCTAAACCTCTAGTCACTACTCTTTTCTCAGGATATATTGACTGCCTATATCAAGAGATGTCCCACTGGTTCATTTGACTATGAAGCATATTACTCCTTTTCTTCATTACAGAATAGAAGTCATGTCTCTTCCTGATGACCAGTATAAATTGCCCGTACAAGGAATATATACCCTTTTCTGGACCACTTGAGTCTTGAGATGAGAAGACTTCAGAAATCTGATGAAAGACATAGCTTAAAGTAAAATGGGATTGTTAATCATAACCCCCACCAGTGACAGACTTCACCCTCTGGGAATCAGAGGGTAAATATAAATGTCTTATGGGTGACTGTGGGCAATACTAAGATGAAAAGAGAAAACAGGAAAAAGTAATTAACAAACATGGTGAATAGAAAGTGAAGGTCCAACACATATATAATATGAAACATTTATTTCTTTACATAAACACAGAAAAAATGGGTGGGATAAGAGGCAGTCAAAGTGAAAATATGGCATACTAAAAGCATAAAATAAGATAGTAAAAATGAAAAGAAATGTATATAATCACAATAAATATAAATGGGCTAAAGTCACTCAGAAGTCAGAAATGCACAGACAGGGGTTTAAAATACAGTTGTATAGAGACAGACCTAAAATATAATGTTATGGAAGACAGAGTTAATGAATGCAGAAAAATTATTAGACAAATCCTTACCAACAGAAGGCCATTGTGTTATTTTTACAAGTTAGGCAAAACACAGTTGTTAAACAAAAAAATCTAAAAAATTCATTTACTAGGAAATGTATACTTTAAAATATATGGACACTTAGCAGCATAGACTCAAAATATATAAAGCAATTCAGAAGTTGGTGGCAACCTATCTAAAATGCTGTTTCCTGTGAGACAAGGATTGCTACTACATGACATAAAAGATTACATGTAAGAGAGTGTAAGACCAGTGTGATATTACTTAATAGCAAGGTTAATAAATACACTAGAAAAAGTAAATAAATAGATATGTTTATTTTGTTAAATTTGTTTGCCAAATAGAAAAGTGTTTATGAAGTTACTTACTGATTCTAGGAAGTAAATTACTTTTGGAATTGAACTGAAGTTTCATAAAGATATGAAACTCCTGATATGGGAGCTTACCCCTGTAATACCAGCTGCTTAGAGGCCAAGACTGGGAGTATTGTGCTTCAAGGCCAGCACTGGGCAAAAGTGTAAAAACCTATCTGAAAAATAACTGAAAACAGAGAACATGGTTTGAATGGTAGATCATATGCTCAGCAAGTACAAAACCCAGACTTCAAATCTCAGTACTACCAAAAGAAAAAAAGAGAAATATATAAGCTTTGTCCAAGTGTCAAAGATTTATATAACATGGTATACTTTCTAGGTGAGTTCTCTTGAGAAGTGAAATAATTTTTAAGAAATCTAGCTTGGCTGAAAGAGTCCAGTTCTATAAATAAAGAAGATACTTTTATATTAGTCCTTTCTTTTTACTTTATGTTTTGTTTTCTGGTTAATTTGGAGAAGACTGCTTTTAATTAAAATAAATATCACTGCCATGACTTACACAAGTAGTCTCCATCAAAATGCCTCTCTGCCAAGGACTAAAAAGCAAAGAAAATCACATAACTATAGGTTTGAATATCTATTTACCAATGTATACAATCTTTTCTCTCTTGGATACAGCTTTCTTCCTCTTCTTTATGGCTCCATGATTTTCTTATACCTTCTTGCTTGTTCTTCTCAAATGAAAGTGAAGGTAAGTAAACTAATCTGGGCTTAAATCATATAGGTAACTGGTAATCCTAGGGTAGGATAAGAAGATGAAGAGGGGGAAATGGAAAGAAGAGAAAAATAAACAGAGAGATGGAGACAGACACAGACACAGAGACTTAGAGAAGACAAGCCACTAAAGACTTTTGCCTTGGGAAGGTGGAGTGATAGATAGATTCTTGATGGTTTTGCTGAAGGGGAGATATGGCAGCTAAATTTGACCTTGCTCCCAAGTAATTGATGAGACGTAACATTATCATCAGAATGATGGTAATGAGTTATAGATGCCGACTCTGCCTGTGGAGATTGCAGACAAAATAGACTATAAGGCAAAATGCATTATTCAGGCTAAAGGAACTCATTGCAGAAATTCCTATTAAGGAAGCTTTGGTGGGTAAATTGATTGTAGTGAAGTCAGTCCTTTCATGACTGAAAAGTAGAAAAATGTAACAACTACCAAAGGAAAAAATAAGACACCTGAAACTGGACTTGGGTGTTGATATCTAAATTTCAGGTCTTTTACTTTTATAATAAAGAGCTAAATTTTACCTTGAAATCACACTCAGTATCAAGCTTACTATCAGGGTATGTCTTAGCTATGCTTTTTGTGTTGTTTCTCTGACATTTTTAAAAATGCCAAGTATTCTCCTAGTTAAAGATTTCAAAAAATTAATTTCCCCATTTCTTCTTTCTTGGTATTCTTCCTTTGAAAATTTCTCTTTGAAGAAAATACTTGTGTTTTTATCCATTGTGACTTTAATGTGCATTTTACAGTTAAAGTATCTCCTTTTGGTTCCAGCGTTTGTCTTGTTAAATAAGACTTCCATCATGTATGCTTGAAAAGCTCTGTCTCTGGAAAAATTGCTTTGGTTTATACTGGCAAATACCTTCACTGATCCTGGGAGCAATTCTCATTGCTCCTCTCTCATGCGCTCTCTCTCTCTCTGTCTCTCTGTCTCTCTGTCTCTCTATCTCTCTGTGTCTCTATCTCTCTCTATCTCTCTCTGTCTCTCTGTCTCTCTCTGTCTCTCTGTCTCTGTCTCTCTCTGTCTCTCTTTGTCTGTCTGTCTGTCTGTCTGTCTGTCTGTCTGTCTGTCTGTCTGTCTCTCTCTCTCTCTCTCTCTCTCTCTCTCTCTTCCCCTTCTCTCTCTCTCTCTCTCCCCTTCTCTTCCCCCTCTGCCCTTCCACTGGTAAAATAGATGACCAGCCCCTTCTCTCCATTCATTTACAGGTTGACTTCTTTAGTTGAGATTTTTCTCCTAGAAAATGAATGAATGATCACATTTTACCAATTACAGATCGATCCTTAGTACAGATATGGCTTTGTTATAGGTGATATTTATTGAAACACATAATTACAGGACTGCCTTTGCTTCTGTCACAGCCTCTACTTCTGAGCAAGGCCTTGTCCCTTAAACTGTTCCCAGGATGACTGAGCCCACACCCCAATTTTTTTCGAACACTCTTGCTGAAACAACATTCTTTGTTCCCTTTTGAATATCTTCTCCCTCACTGCAACAGGTAATGTACTAAATTAGCTTAACTACAGGTGTGTAGCTGGTAGTCTTTAGCTGGAGGTCATTGACAAGGCTAACCAGCTAGCCCAATGCTTTGCATTCTTCCTCTACCACTAGTAGCTACTAACAAATCCAGGACAGTGTTCTTGGGCCTCTCTGCTCCCCACAGTGGAAGCGTATTATGAGTATGTGCTAACAGTCATAAACTACAAAAGGCAGCACATACTTTCTCCAACCAGAATCTGGCCTTCCTCACCCTTGCCATGGTCTCCTTTTCTCCAACTTCTCTCAGTTCCTCAGTATGGTGCATCCAGATATCTGCCTTATACAACTGACTCCTGGTGACTTCTTCATGGAGACAGCTGGATACAATCTGCTTGACTTGTTCCTTTGACCCTCAACACTGCTCATGGATCGTGCATGGATCCCTTACGCATAGTCTAACTCCACAGAACTCAAGCTAGCTTAGTCTAAATCGACCAGGAGAAACCAGTTGAGCAGGGTCTAGTAGCCCAATAAAGGCATGGGTTCATAAGTCCTTCCCTTTCTCTTATTCCCACATACTGGTTGAGTACTCATGTTCTGAATGGCTCCCCCACAGGCCCTGTGAAAGATACTGTAGGGAAAAACAAAGAAAGGGGTAACAATGCTCATTAGGAAATATACTCATTACCTTATTCATGTAACTGTAACCCCTCTCTATAGTATCTTTACAATAAAAATATATACATTAAAAATGATCCTGTCTGTTTTCTCTGGGATCTATCAGTGGCAAAACTGTTCCTGTTATTTTATGTGTTTTATTGTGCTGCCTCCTCTGTGTCTCACCTGAACTTACCATTTCTCCAAGTCAAAACTCCCCTGGAGAGTGACTTGGGAAGAACAACTAGACACATCTCAGATAGGGCTGTGTAAACACGTTTCCTATGAGAAAACAAGTTTAAAAAAAAGACCAAATCAGAGGAAAATGTAACAGAGGTCAAGGGAGTCTCTTTTGCAGTTTATATAGGGTCAGCCTCCAGAGGTAGAGAGCAGGCAAATGCAGAATGCAGAGTGTGCTTACAAACAGTCCATATCTTTCATGCATAAACCTGCCTACACCCCCGCCTTGTAGATACTAATGTATTATTTTATAAATCCTTAAGTACTAAAACAAAGGCCATGTTCTGATGAAAACTAGATTGGGTTCTTCAAGAGGACTGAGTAATAACAAGAGTAGCAATAATATACAAGTGTTTGAACTTATTATGCTTCAATTATATTAGTTTCCTATTGTTGCTATAACAAATGTAATGTAGTATATGTGTGTGTGTATGCACCCCTGCATGCACATACACACAAATGTGCACACAAGTACCCACACTGCAAGTAGGGTTTAAGTTCAGGATGCTGGGCTTCAGCTTTTTCACTCAAGTCTACCACTTGAGCTACAGCTCCACTTCCAGTTTTTTTTGCCATTTAATTGGAGATAAGGGTCTCACGGACTTTTCTGCCTTTGAATCTCAAGTCTCACATCTCAGCCTCCTGAGTAGCAAGAATTTTTTATAGACATGAGCTACCCGTGCTTGGTTTAATTTTTATTTTTTAAAATAACCTCTTCCTTCAAATTTGTTCTATTACTGTTCTGAAGGTAAAAACTCAAAATTATGCTGATAGGGCTAAAATTAAGATTACTAGGTATGTGTTCCTTCAGAAGCTGTAGCGGGGAGAATGTGTTCCTTTATTTTTTCCAGGTCCTAGAGGCTGCCCACAAACCACACTCCTATCTCCTTTCCAGAAATCCCGCTGTCCCTGCTTCTATCCTCATACCTTCTTCTCTGACTCTTACTCTCATG
>NW_027205009.1:0-18278 GCF_024711535.1 Dipodomys merriami | reverse complement strand
AGCTCTCCTACATGTAAGAAGGCTCTCCAGTAAAGTGTGATCTGAGAAGACTCCTGGTGTGGTGGTCGTTCTTCCTCGCTGGTCGAGAAGGCATTCACCACAATGGAGGACTCTTGTGGCCTCCTTGGGGCTTGATCTCAGCTCCTGGGAACAGCCCAGTTCCTTAGTGGCTCACAGGCTGGTTTGCTCATGTGGACCCATTGGGCAGTTGGGCCTCCTAGGACCCGAGTTCGAATCACAGCACTTCCAAAAATTCACCCTGATGTGAGAAACCATTCGTTGCACCTGTTCTTCTGTGCTGTACAAGTTCTAGGTTGCAGCTAGGATGGAAAATGCATAGGCAACTCTAAACTCATGGGAATAGCTTGTCATCCAGGTCACCACAGTTATATCTGTCATCCTATGCTCAAGAAAATACACAATACATCAATGAGTAAGACACCAGATAAAGACAATAACTACACCGAACCCAAGATGCTGCCCACCCATGTATGGAAATAGAGATCCTCTGTTTAAATTCTGAATTTATGACTACTATAACGCCCACCGGGGCTTGATTTCAGGTCCCAGGAAAGACTTAGATGTTTACTGGCTCACGTGCTGGTGTGCTCACCATGACTCATCCATCACTTGAGCCAGCTAGCCCTTGAGTTCAAATCCCAGCACTACCAAAAGATTCATCCTGATATGAGAAGCCAATGGTTGCACCAGTTTTCCTATGCTGTGAATGGGAGTATGCTATATAGGCAACTCTATACTCATGGGAATTGGTTGCCAGCCATGTTGTTATCACACTCATTAAAATACATATTGCATCCATGAATAAGACACGAAATCAAGAGAATGAGTACACTGAAAGCAAGATGCCTCCCACTCATGTATGGAAATATAGCTCCTGTCTTTAAATTATGAGTATATTTAAATTCATGAGTATATTGACCCCCATGGGGCACTAGCTCAGGTCCTGTGAACGGCCTAGCACCTTAGTGGCTCACAGGCTGGTGTGCTCACCTTGATCCATTCCCCAAGTCTGCCTGCTAAGCTCTGACTTCAAAGCGCAGCACAGCCAAAAGATTCATCCTCATGTGAGAAACCAATGGTTCACATCATTTCCTGTCCTGTGAAGGTCTTGGGCCTCATCGAGGATGAAGAATGCTATATAGGCAACTCTATAGCCATGGGAATAGGTTGTCATCCATGGCAGCACAGATATACCTGTTACCATTCTCAATAAAATACACAATACATCCATGAATAAGACTCAAAATTTAAAAATACATTGCAAGCAAAATGCATACCACACCTGTATGTAAATATGTTTACATGTTTAAAAAAGGTAAGCTTTGTCCACTGCTGGGGCTTCAAATCAGGCCCAAGAACAGGCCTGACATTCTAGTCTTCAGGGATTATGAGCTTCCCCTTCCCCCACAGTGCAACGGGGTTACCCAGACCTGAGTTCAAATTCCAGGCCTGACAAAAAATTCATCCTGATGTCAGAAGCCAGTCATTGTGCCTGATTTCCTCTAATGTGGAAGTCCTGGGTCTCAGCTAGGATGGAGAATGAATGCATAGGCAACCCTATAACCATGGGAACAGGTCATCATCCATGTCAGGACAGCTATATCTGTCACCATACTCAGTAAAATACAAAATACCTCCATTTATTAGACACAAATTAAGGAGAAGAAATGCACGGAGTGCAAGATGCTGCCCACACATATATGTCAATACAGATCCTATGTTTGAAGTATGAATTTATGCCTATCCTGGCCCTCCCTGGGGTTCATTGTCAGGTCCTGGGAATGGCCTAGCTCCTCAGTTGCTCACATGCTGGTGTCCTCACCTTGAGTCTTTCACCAATTCGTCCTGCTAGGCACTCAGTTCAAATCCCAACATTGCCAAAAGCAGAATCCTGATGTGAGAACCCATAGGTCGACCTGTATTCCTGTCCTGTGAATGTCCTTTGTCTCAGCTAGCATGAAGACATAGGCAAGTCCATGGACATGGGTATAGGTTGTCATCCATTTAAGCACAGTTATATCTGTCATCATATTCAATAAAATACAAAATGCATCCCTGGCTAAGACACACAATAAAAAGAATAACTACACTGAAAGCATGATACATTCCACATATGTATGTAAACAGAGACCCTATGTGTAAAATAGTTGGGCATATGATTTTTGGCAGTGTTGGGCTTCAATTTAGGCCCTGGCAACAGGCCTGACCTTGTAGTCTTCAAAGATGGTTCGCTTCCCCTTCCCCAACAGTGCAACAGAGATACCCAGACCTGAGTTCAAATCTCAGCTCTGGCAGTAAAATGGCTCGAATTCTGCACTAAGATGCTTCATTCATATATGTGTGTATAATTATATATATATATATATATATATATATATATATATTCTTTTTTTTTCACAGACCCAGTGCTCGAACTCAAGTAGTGGCAACTCTGCCTCAGCTTCTATCATCCTATGCTGTGGCCTCTGGACCTACAGCCCATCCTCGAATCCTAGGACTCCAGAGCTTGCAGAAAAAAAGAAAGCTGTGTGTGGAAAAAAAGCAGTGGTAAGTTCCACCTGGTGTTTTTATGTTCATTTTCCTTTGTACAGTGACCATGGTGTGTCTGAAACCGGAGACCTACAGAGTGAAGGTTACCTGGAGTGACTGAAGGCCTGCAGCTGTTGGGGAAGCCGCAGGCCATCCAGGCAAAGAGGCCCAGAGGTCGAATCCCAATCAGCCCCCCTACATTGAGGGATTGGCGTGAGATCCTGAGATACTTGTTTCTGGACCTAGGAAGAGTCATGGAATGTGATCAATCTCATCCTTGAATGAGTAGTTCCTGCAGGATGTGAGCAGGAACTGATAGGCAAGATTCCTGGGGTATCAATTATTTTTAATGGAGAATTGATGAAGCGTGACCATAATCATCACAGTCATGAAATGGAGGCATCGGGAAAGATCCAAGAATCAGTAGTTACAAGGTAGATTGGATTCCATCACAGGTCGCCATCTCTCCTATTCTAAACAAATATGCATAGTATCTTCAGCTTATGAATGGATGACTATTGTGCTCTCCACCTGCCCTATCCCCAGGAATCAATCTCAGGTCCTGGGAACAGCCTAGTTCCTTAGATGCTCATATCATGGTGTCTTCACCTTGACCTTTTCTCCAATTGGCCCTGCTAGGCTCTGAGATCAAATCCCAACATTGCCAAAAGAGGAATGCAGGTGTGAGAATCCAATCCATCCACCTGTTTCCTGTCCTGTGAAAGTTCTGGGTTTCAGCGAGGATGGAGAACGCTTAAGCAACTCTATAGACATGGGAATAGATTGTCATCCATGCTAGCACAGTTATATCTGTCATCATGCTCAATAAACAAATTGCATCCGTGACTAAGATACACAATAAAAAGAATAATTGTACTGAACAAATGTATGTGAATAGAGATCCTATGTTTAAAATAGATGGGCATATGATTTTGCCAGTGCTGGGGCTTCAATTTAGGCCCTGGGAGCAGGCCTGACCTTGTAGTCTTCAAGGATGGTAAGCTTCCCCTTCCCCCACAGTGCTATAGTGTTACCTAGACCTGAGTTGGAATCTGAGCTGTGGCAGAAAATGGTGTGAATTCTGAACTAGGGTGCTTTATTAGTTTTTAGAATTTTGTTGTTTTTTGTTTTTTGTTTTTTGTTTTTGGCTAACCAAAGGATTTGAACTCACTTCATGGCAACCGTGCCTCAGCTTCGATCACTTTAGCCTGGTGGGCTGCCACAGGCCCATAGTCAACCCTGTGATCCTAGGCCCTGAAGCCTTGCAGGAGTCAAAAACAAACCACACACAGAAAAATCGCCACAGGATGGATTTTTTACAATTTCTTCCTTTGCATGGTGACCAACCTGGGTCCAAATTACAAGGCTACAAAGGTACTTCACTTTGCATTGGCCACGGCTAGCGGACTATCGAGGAAGCCACAGGCCCATATGTCATCATAGACCCTGATTTTGAATACTGGTCCTGATACCTACCAATGGGGGTCTTCCCACGAGACTCATTCCTATGCATGGGAATAATGATGGAATGTTAGCAAACTCATGATTGAATAAGAAGTTTCTGGGGGGAAAAGTTCTAGTCTAAAATTAGAAGCAATGATCCTAGGGTGTTGATTGATCTTAATGCCTGGTTTATTAAGCATGAAAACAATACTGTTCCTTCAATGGAGGCATAATAAATACCCAAGAGTTGGTAGGAACGTAGTTGATGTTGAATCCTAGGTAGATGTCTCTGGAATTCTATACAAATATATATTTATTGATATATACCACCTGCCTACCCATGTATGGCTATTTTGTTCACACCTGTGGCTCAATCTCAGGGTCTGGGAACTGACTGGCAGCTTCCTTGGCTAGAGGTTGCCGTGTTGGCACACCCATTCATGAACTGGGTCTCCTAGGCCCTGAGTTCAGATCCCAGCACTGCAAACAATTGGATCATGGAGTAAGAAGCCGATTGTGACACCTGTTTTCCTATTCTCTGAGAGTCCTGGGTGTCAGACACGATGGAGAACATGTCTACAAATTTAGATACTATGTGATGGGATGTCATCAATATAATAAATGGAATGTGTGTCATCACAGTCAATAAAAGGTAAATAAATGAATGAAACAAAAATACAATAAATAACCACAATATGGCCTAAACATCTATAGGTAAGTACAAATCCTATCTTTATAATGTATATAAACAGTATATTTTCCAGGGCTGGGGATTGAATTCAGGCCTAGGGATGAGGCCCAACTTTCTTGTCTTCAAACATGGTGAGCTTCCCCTTCATCCACAGTGCTGCAGAGTTACGAAGACCCTGAGTTCAAATCCAAAGTAGAAAAAATAGTGAGAATTGCAAGCCAGTGAGCTAAATTTTTTTTGTGTGTGTGTAGGGGGGGGTTGTGTTTTTTTTGTGAAGCAAGGTCTTGAACTCAGATCATGGCGCTCTGCCTCAGCTTCTATCACCCTAGGCTGCAGTACAGCCACAGAGCCACAGTTGATCCTGGGATCCTAGACCTCCAGGCCTTGTTCTGGGAAAACCTATGCACAGAAAAAAAGTGGCAGAGCCAGGCGCCGGTGGCTCACACCTGTAATCCTAACTACTAAAGAGGCTGAGATCTGAGTATCTCGGTTCAAAGCAAGGAAATCTGTGATACACTTATCTCCAAGAAACTAGAAAACTGGAAGTGGTGCTGTGACTCAAGTGGTAAAGTGCTTGCCTTTAACTGAAGACCATAGGCCCAGCGCCCAGGCCCAGAGTTCAAGCCCTATGACCGACCCCCCCCCAAAAGAAAAAAGTAGCAGGATTGTGTTTTTACATTTTATTCCTTTGCACTGTGACCATTTGGGTCTGAATGACATGGCTCTAAAGGGTGCTTCACCTTGCATTGCTGAAGGATGGAGGGCTATTGGGGAAGCCATAGTCTCGCACAGCAATGTAGGCCTAGAGGTAAATCCCAGTAATGCTACTTACAGATGTTGGAGATCCTAAGAGACTGGTTCCCATCCATAGTAATAATGATGGAATGCTATCAATGGCACGGTTGAATGAGCTGATCGTGAATACTACTCGTATAAAATTAGACATCATGATTTCAGTAGACTGATTTTATTTAATATGAAGCATTAAAAGAATACTATTTCTTACAGAGATGCAATAATTTCAGGACACTGATTTAATTAATAGTTTAGTAAGGATGAAAACAATAACATGAATTACAAGGAGGCATAATAAATACACAAGAATTGGTAGGAATGTAGCCTACATAACTGAATAATGTGTAGACATGTCTGGCACTCTATAAAGATATGTATTTATTAGCATAATACCATCTGGGTGTCACGCTGTTCTTATTTTGTCAAACCTTGGGGCTTGATCTAAGGTCCTAGGAACAGCCTGTCAGTTCAATTTTCCCCAGGATGGCGTGTGACACTCACCCATTCATGAATTTGGCCTTGTAGGCCATGAGTTCAGATGCCAGCACTCCCAAAAAATGAATCATGGAGTAAGAAGCTGATAGTGACAAACTTTTTCCTTTTTTGTGAAAGTCCTGGCAGTCAGGTATGAAGTGGAACATATATGCAGACCTATATCCTATGGAATCAATGTTCTATGTGCCATAACAGTCAATAAAATATATGGCCAACACATGAATAAAACAAAAATTAACAATGAATACACTGAGTGCTATATGAAGTCAACCTATGTATATAAATATAAGTCATATATTTAAAATGTACATGAACAGGATGTTTTCTAGTGCTGGGGATTGATTTCAGGTCTAAGGAACAGACTTGAATTTCATGACTTCAAGGAGGTGAGCTTCCCCTTTCCACACAGTGCAAAAGAGTTACCCAGACCATGAGTTCTGATCCAAGTCCTGACAGAAAAAATGGCAGCTGTATACTATGTGATATCCAATTCTTAGGTATTTCATTCTGCCTCCATTTAATGAATGTGATTGTTTAAATGCTTCATAAAGTATTAATTAAAATTGATCAGTGTCCTATAATATAATTGTGTATAATTTTATCCTAGAATGATTCATGAGCTGCCCATTTAATCACATATATCACATGCCATTGGTATTCATATGGATAGGATTGAGTTTTTTAGGATCACCTGCCATTTGGAGGTGGCAGGACCAGGATATTGGCTCCAGCTCTCACCTCTTTAACCCGAGGATAAGGAAATCACCAGTTTGTCCAAGAACATCAGCAAGACCAATGATTAGGCAGGCACCAATGGCTCTCAGCAGTCCTCCTTGATACTTGCAAAGCTGTGACAGGAGGATCATGGTCAAAGTCACCCTAGGCAGGAAAGTCATTGAGACCCCTGTCCAACTTCTGTGCCAACAAAGCCAGAAGTAGAGCCATGTGTCTTCACTAGTTGAGAGCTAGCCTTGTGCAAAAGCAGCTCAAGGACTGTGCCCAGATCCTGAATTCAAGGTCAGGGACTGGCAACAAACAGACATACACAACAATCTGTGCAGCCATCCAGCTAAAGCAGGTCACCCTCATGTCCCCAACTGGATTGGACAGAATTTCATGTGAAATGGGTGCTGTCATCTTGACTCTGCCCATTCTTCCTGCATCACAGGATTCCGTCCACACCCCTATTCTTTTATGGTTCTTTCTGACCAATGGGAAACAAAAATGGTGGCCACGCCCATATTCCTTGCTGCCCGGTAGCACCTGGATTCCCTCAGTTGGATGACACCACTACTAGCAGTTAAGGAAGGTAGAGGTGGATGAGTGGTGAGCAAGATACTCGAGGCCACATTGGAGTAGAGTAGGAAATTGAGGTCCTAGACAGTGAGTGGGTGAATAGAGGATTTCCAGACCATGGGAAAGTGGCCAGCCCATTTTCCTGTCCCAGCGCTCTGATGTCTGAAACAACAGGACTCCATGAAAGAGTTGTGAGCATGAAATTGCCACAAGAACACTGGCAGAAGAATCCTCCCAACAGATCTGCAACATTCAAGAAAACCAAGAGCATGAAAAAGTGAAGGATCCCCAAGACAAACGCCACTGTGAAGTATGATTCAAAGGAGAGTCTAGCCAAATGTGATGCTGACCATGGGCCTCCCCTGCCTTTGGACACAGCCGCAACCACCAGGGTCCAGAGTGTCAATGGTCCCGATAACACCAAGGATCTGCAGAGGTGTACAGACATGAGGTGCCCACCCTGGATCCCAGCAAAAGAAAAAAAGAGGTGCTCTGTGCCAAGATCCAACCACTGAAGCAGGAAAGACTGACCTGCAGGATGAACAGGAGTAAGAGAGAAGATAGCCCAACTGCACACAGCAATGAAAAGGGAGCTAGAGATCCACAAGGCACCCATACAGAGGTTGGTTTGGGCAGAAAGTGATTTACAATGTTCACCAGCCCGCATGCAGCAGGGGACCGATGACAGATAAAGGGAGCATCAAGCTCTCACCAGCTGCCTGCAGACCGCAGAGAAGCACATTGCAGAGCTGGAGATGGTGACGTCTCTGGTCACTGCTCACAGAATGAGACCGAAATGTTTTTAGAACAGCTGAATGATGTGACCCTTCAGCTCGAGGAAAAGATCAGAAGCTTCAATGACTTGGAGCAAGTGAACACTGAGTTGCAGGAGAAGCTGGAAGCACTCTGGACACAGTGGAGCAACATGAAAAGCATAATCTGTAAGTTCCAACAAGCTCTGGTGGGGCGTGAGGTACTAAAGAGACTACTGGCCAACCTGAGCTGGATGGTGACTGAAGTGAATCTAGAGAGAGACATCTTCACAGAAGACCTGAGCATTGAGAGGTACGTGCAGAAGGAAGAGGCCCGGAGGCTGACCCAGTGGGCACACCAATTGACATGGTGAATAATCAAGGGGCAAGGCAGGTTTTTGACCTAAAGAAGGAGCTGGGGGAATTGAGAAGGAAGCTGGCAGAGACATGGCCCCCTTTGGGACCATCTCCGGCCAAGCAGCAGATGCAGGCCCAGACCTACTGCACCCAGATGGAGTTGAAAAACCTGGAGGAACAATTTCACATCCAAGTCCAGGAAAGCCAAATGCTCCATTTCCAGAACACTGAGCAGCAGAAGCAACTGTGGAGACTGGAGGAGAAGGCCAAGGATCAGCAGGAGATCTGCAAGATCCCATGATGTGCATGTGTGCAACAGACAGATGGAAGAAGAGCTGGCCCTGCTGTGGGACACTCTACACATGGTGATCAGTGAGGAGAAGCTAGGCAGCATCTTGGACTCAGAGCAGCAGGTGAAGGAACATCTGTGGAAAGAGCTGGACCACACAGAGGAGAAGATAGAGGAATGGAAAGAGGTGGCTGAGAGAGAGAGCCAAGCAGATTGGGAGCTGCAGGATTTGCAGGAGCAGTCCCTGGCTCAGCTGCAGGAGCTCAGAGCCACCTGTGAGCTGCACAACACCTCCAATGAGTAGCTGAGCTCTGAGAAGGAGGCCCTAGATAGGCAGCACCTAGAGAGGCAGACCCAGCTGCTGGAACAGCTGAAGCCAGTGTAGGCCTACCAACTGTGGGACCAGGTGGTGCTCTCAAAGTGGCAGGATACCCTCAAGTGCCTGGAAGTGACCAGACCAGAGGACGAGAGCCTTCAGGCCCAGCTGAGCTTCCTGGCTTTACCTGGGGAAGGGAAAGTTGAGAGCCCTGGAGAAGCAAAAGTTGAGGAGGCAACTCCCCCAGATGTGACCATCACAGAGGATGGAGACATCCCCCAAACCGAGAGGGGGCCCTCTCCTGGCTGAAATCCACAGGGAGAAAGAAACTCCTGCACCAAGAGTGGCAGTCCCACTGCGGGTGCCCAGTTCACATGGCAGCTTAGTGCCAGAGAAAACTGGAGCCACTGGCACCCCACCCTGTGAGCTGACACCACAACATACGTGGAGATGGAAAGCAGGACACGTGGGCATCTGAGAAGAAAATCTGCTTTGTCCATGACCTGCCTATTGTGGTGGACTTCGGGAGTCCAGTGGATGAGCTCCACCATCGATGCAGCCAGATGTTGGCACACATCTGCACCATCGAGAACTCCCTCGTGGCGTGTAAAGAGCAGATATTCATCCTGGATGAGCTGTGTCAGGAGAAAGCTGAGCACATGTGCTGGCTGTCCCAGGAGAAGATGAAGAGGAGAGAGTTTTGGGAGCCCCTGTGGTTCCTCTCAGGGGAAGGCATGGACAGCAGGCACCAAATGCCAGCACAGACTGAGTCCCCCGCCACCACCACTGCTTCAGACACCTCAGGCTCTGGGGTGGTCAACATGAGGGAGGAGCAGAAAGGTTTTGAAGAATTGCCACTTCAAAGCAGTGTGGAAACTGCCAAAGGACAGGTCGGGGTTCCCTACCCCATATAGGACTCCCCCATGGAGCACACCCTGCTGCAGAAGCCACACATGCAGATCACCCACAGCTCACAGGCTCAGGCAAGGAGTGTTCCCTCCCTTTCTTCTGTAGACTGATGCAGATGATGACTCTCTATGTGACATACTGACTCTCAAAAGCCTCAGGAGCCACCACAAGTAAGTGGCCAGGTGGCCTTCTCTCAGGACTCCATCTGCCAGGTGATGGGAAGAGTAAACTGCGGGTCGGGTAGGGCAGAGGCTGCTGGGAGGAGGACAATATTCAACGGACATCTAATGGACCATTGGTGGCCAGGGAAGAGGCCCATATTATGCTTATCACAAAGAATGAATTGTTTTCAAAGGGTAAACAAGCCTCCAATAAAGATTTGTTCTTCCAGTCCTGGGGCTTGAACTCAGGGCCTGGCCACTGTCCCTGAGCTCTTTTTCTCATGGCTAACACTCCACGACTTGAACTATAGTGCCACTTCTTGTTTTCTGATGGTTCATCAAAGATAAGAGTCTCACATACTTTCCTGCCCAAAATGGCTTTGAACTGTGGTCCTCTAATCTCAACTTCCAGAGTAGCTAGATTGACAGGCATGTGCCACCAGTGCCTAGCATGTGACACCTTTTGAAGGCATCTTGGCGATTCTGTAAAAGGAGCCCCAAAGGACCAGGATAGACCTTGACCCAGTCAAGGAGCTGTGATGGGGGAAACTGATGTTCTAGCCATTCTGTTCCCCCAAATAAAAAAAATACTCAAAGACTGCAGTGTAGAAATCTGCTTTTGCATTCTTGTGTGTGTGTGTGTGTGTGTGTGTGTGAACTCAGGGCCTAGGCTCTATCCCTGAGTTTTCTTGCTCAAGGCTAGTGCTCTTCTACTTGAGCCACAGCCCCACTTGCTTTTTGATGGTTAATTGTAGGTAAGTCTCTCAAGTACATTCCCATCCAGGGTGGCTTCAAAGCATGATGGGGGCCCCAGGGAAGCAAGAGTAAACACAACTCGCAGGTACAATCCCTATGGTGGGTGACTCTTGCCCCCTTGTAGCCAGATGTAGGACATGCGGCCACGTGCCATCGTGGGGGACTATTGTCATCTAGAGTTCAATTGGGGGATGTGACCAGGCCCAAGCTGACTTTTGCCCACTGTGAATGTTGATTCCAGAGCAGATCTGTTTCACCCTAGGCCAAGAGAGTTCCAGGAGGCCCGGCTTCCAGGAGAACAAGGAAGGGAGAGGTCAGCTCCAGGCCAAGCTAAGAGCCTTTGGCCATGGACACTCCAACTTGGCCTTCCTGATTACTGTAAGGCCTGTCAAAGAACAATCCCCTCCCACAAAAAAAAAAAAACAAAATTGGAGCCATGTCTCAAAGTGGTAGAGCTCTAACATTGAACCAAAGAGCTCAGAGACTGGGCCCCCACGCTGTGAGTTCAAGACCCCCAGCTGACCCTCCTCCACAAAACATAGGTTAGTTAAAGGTGAACTAGTAGGATTTGTGAAGTGTTTCTGAAGAATGGTGATACAGAAGAAAGCACCCTAATTCTAATGACAGCTGAACTTGTGACATACAGCTCTATGCTGAGTCCTTCAAAGGGTGCAGTTTTCTGAGTCCTTCCTACATGGGGGTTTTTTGCTGAGTCCTCAAAAAGCATTTTGTGTGCTGAGTCATCACAATGGGTGCTATATTATGAGTCCTTGAGAAGAGTGGGCAGTGCTGGGTTTTTCAAAGGGTGCTGTGTGCTGAGTCCATTACACAATGTATTTATGCTGAGTCCTTCAAAAGGTGCAGTATGCTAATTCATCCCAAAGGATGCTATGTGCTGAGCCCTTGAGAAGGGAGGGACAGGTGAATTTTTCAATGGGTGCTGTGGGCCGAGTCCTTTACACAGGGTACCTTTGCTGACGCCTTCAAAGGGGGCTGTAAGCTGAGTCATCCCAATGGGTGCAATGTGCTGCATCCTTGAGAAGAGTGAGATGAGGTGAGTTTTTCGAGTGCTGTGTGCCGAGTCCTTTATACAGGGTGCTCTGTACTGTCCTTCAAATGGGGCTTCCACAGGGTGGTATGTGCTGAGTCCTTCAAAACACTGCTATGTGCTGAGTGTTTTAAAGGGGGCTGTCCACTGAATGTTTTACACAGGGTGCTACATACTCAGCCCTTCAAAGAGTGGTGTGTGTGGAGCCTTAACACAGGGTGCAATGTGCTGAGTCCTGGGAAAGAGTGCTACGTGCTGTGTTTTTCAAAGTGTGCCATGAACTGAGTCCTATACACTGCGTGCTATGGACTTCCTCTTTCAAAGGGAGCTGCATGTTGAGTCATCCCAAAGGTTACTATATGCTAAGTCCTTCAAAGGGAGCACTGTGCTGAGTCCTTCACACAGGGTGCTTTGTGCTGTTTTTTGAAATGTTCGATGTGCTGAGTCATCCCAAGGGGTGCTAGGTTCTGAGGTAGTTATCCCCAACAATATCTCTCTCTCTCTTTCTCTCTCTCTCTCTTTCTCTCTCTCTCTCTCTCTCTCTCTCTCTCTCTCTCTCTCTCTCTCTCTCTCTCTCTCTCTCTCTCTCTCTCTCTCTCTCTCTCACACACACACACACACACACACACACACACTCACACTCACACACCTACATACATACACACAGAGGTCATTGTGTACCTGCTTGATGTGTGGAGTGGAGAGGAATGGAGAAGAGTCTCCTCCAGTGTTGGGGCTGAGGGGAGATTTGATTCCCTGGGCAAGTGTTAGGGTTGGCGGGGAGTGCTGAACTGAGGTGAGGCAATTCCCATGGCCTGGAAGCCTTAGGGCCCAGTCAGGGCTGCTCTTTTAGGCAAGGGTGGGGGCGGGGCTGAGGGGAATTGGTGGCAGGGCTGAGGAGAGGAAAGGGTGGGACTGAGGGGAAGAGGAGGCAGGGCCCGGGGGCTTAATGTGGTGGTAGCAGTGGCCAGGGGCTCTCTGTGGCAGGCATGCATGCGCAGAGGGGTCGAAGTGGCCCGCAAGAGAAGTGGAGGCAGAGAGAGAGAGAGCAGAGAGGAGTAAGTACATGCATAAGAGGAAATAGCTTCATATATACCACATTTTCTTGATCCATTCATCTACTGAGGGGCATCTGGGTTGGTTCCATATCTTAGTTATGGTAAATAATGCTGCAATAAACATACTTGTGCTGGTAGCTTTAGTGTGGTCTTGTTTGTAAACATTTGGGTAAATGCCCAAAAGTGGGATTGCTGGGTCATAGGGGAGTTCTATGTGAAGTCTTTTGAGGAACCTCCATACTGCTTTACAAAGTGGTTGAACAAGTTTACATTCCCACCAACAATGAAGTAAGGGTCCTTTCTGTCCACATCCCCTCCAACATCTGTTGTTGTTAGAGTTCTTGATTTTTGCCGTTCTAACTGGAGTGAGGTGATATCTCAATGTTGTTTTGATTTGCATTTCTCTTATGGCTAGGGATGTTGAACATTTCTTCATGTGTCTATTGGCCATCCTTCTTTCTTCTTCAGAGAAGTTTCTCTTTAAGTCTTTCGCCCACTTATTTATTGGGCAGTTGTTTCTTTGAGGATTTGTTGTTGGGTGGTTTAATTTTTTGAGTTCCAAGTATATTTTAGATATGAGACCCTTGTCCGTTGTATGGCTAGTAAAGATCTTCTCCCAATCCGTGGGCTTTCTATTGATCTTGCTAGCTATGTCATTTGCCCTGCAGAAGCTCTGCCACTTTATGCAATCCCATTTGTCCAACCTTTCTTTGATTGTTGTGTTTCCTGATCTCTATTCAGAAAATTTCGTCCGGAGCCAAGGAGACCTAGGGTTTCTCCTATTCCATCCTGTAATGTTTTCAGAGTGTCTGCTTTGAGTTCAAGGTCTTTGATCAATTTGGAGTTGATTCTGGTGCAGGGTGATATATAAGGATCTAGCTTAAGTTTTCTACATGTAGTTAACCAATTTTGCCAGCACCATTTACTGAAGAGGTTGTCTTTCTTCCACTCTATTGACTGGCTGGCTGAGGCCTCAATTGAAGTGAAGGTCCTGACTGGGAGTGCAAAGCATGTGGAGCTATCACAGCAGACACATCACCTCAAGCAGCCTCTCGGTGGCGTGGTGGCCATGAGCTGTCCCAAGTCCAAGGTTCCAATTTTCATGGTGTTGGCAGTCGCCACAGAGGAGGAGGCCACTGAGGAGGAGGCAGCTGAAGAGGCAGCCTTGGCGGCAGCAGTGGCAGAGGTGATAGCGGCATCGGCAGAAACAGGTCTGGCTGAGCATGAGGCGAGAGTTGAGTTGTCTGCAGCTGAGGGGGAAGAGAGGCCTAACTCACCCTACCATGTGTCCTCAGACCCTGGCCCTTCCCAAGGTGCTGCGTTTCAAAAATGGCGCTGCCATCCTAGACCCAGGGAGCCTCTCTCAGTTGCCAGGCTGAGATAACGCACCCCTGGCTGGCTTGTCTCAGGACCTGGTTCAGGTCCCTCGTCCTCAGACTCCGGGCCTGCCATACCTGGAGTGCTGCCTACAGCTTCTCCTAGCAGCACACGTGAGTGGCCACCCTGCTGGCCCACACTCTGGGAACCCCATTGCCCAGCGAACCCCTCGGCCCCCCCTCACCGCCTCCCCCATTCTGCAGACCTGGACCAGTGCCTCCCACCTCCCCTCTCCTGTCCCACCTGTGCCTCTCCTGCATCCCACAGTACACCCTGGTTCTGCTGCAAATGCACCCCAGGAGTGGGGGTAGGGTGTGTGGCAACCCCAGGATCCCTCTCATGTCCCTAGTGGCCAGTGTCCCAGGAAACGGGAAGATGCAGGGTTGGGTGAGGAGGGGGCGCCAGAGAGCTCCTGGCCTGGAGTAATGGAGCCACACAGCCACCCATCTGCACCCTTCCTCACCTTGGTGGGAACCTGGTGGCTTTAGTCAGAGATGGGGAGCAGCATCTCCAAACTTGCCTTCTCAGGTCTTTTCCTTTTTTCTGGGGTTGGAGGTGTTGGATGCAGAAGATAGACCCCCTTGCTGTGTGAGCCCTTGTCCTCTATGCTTGGTCACCCTTTCACCCGAGGAAGGTCCCAGAAGAGCACACTAAGGAGGGGAGTGCACTGGGGGTCAGAGAAAAGATGAATATCTGGGAGGAACATACCCCCTCCCACACACACCCAGCCTATTCTCCCGACTCCAGCCATCATCAGTTCTCACAGGGTGATCACATTTCCCAGCTCTGCCAGAATCTGCTGGTGCTCCCGGTGACCACAGCCACACTCATACAGCCAGACACCCTGCTCTGGTGTGTAGAGTTGGAGCTAATTCAAGGGTTGGGAATGTGTCTGCCAATCATAATTAGGGAATGAGATGGGGGGAGTAGGGCAGAAGATGTGAAGTTAAGAGGGTCTGGTGGGTGGCGAATGGTGTGACATGGCACATGGTTAACCACAAGCAAGGATGAGAGGGGAAACTTATCCAGGGCTTTGGTGGTGACCATGGGCATCTGGGCAGGGGTCTCCAGGCCCCCACTTGTGGCATTGATTCCCTCCTAGGGCATTACACCGGTGGGCAGTCCTCCCTCCCTGGAGTCCTGTAGACTCCAATCTGTGTCCTGCCTAAGCCGTTTCCAGCTGGGCAGTGGTAGGCAAATGCATTCCCCCTGCTGAAGCCTGCATGGTATCAGGCCATGGCAGTTAGCTAGGGCTGGCTGAATGCCAGTTTCTGTAACCTGCTGTAGGCTGTCTGGAAGGAAAACGGGACCACTGACTTTGGAAGCCTTTAAGTTTGATTGGGACAACTGAAATGCCAGCTTTTCCAGGATTTTTTCTTTAAGCTGGCAATTACTACTAATGACTGGGATTATGGGTCAAATTAGATGGAGGATTTCAGCTGCCAAACAATGATGTTCAAAGTGGCACAGGTAGAGTTCCCAAGCCAGATCGTCTCCTGTCATGAACATCCTGCTTTAACTGCCTTCCTCTAGCAGCTGCTGATTCTCCTCTGATTTTCTCTAGGGTGACCACCACAGTCAAGTACATCATGGGGAACAGAGATGGTGACCTCGTCATCCCCAGCCTGCCAGCTGTGAGCAGAGACGATTCCCAGCACCTGCACTGGAATCTGGGTGATTCAGAGAACCGGAATGCCTCAAGGATCCTTTCTCTGCAACATGAAACTTGGGGGCCGGATGTGGTGGACCATCCTGTCTGGCCCCAGGGGGAGGAGAGGAGGCCCCTTGAGCCAGGCTTTCACCTCAAGTGCCTCATTCTCACCTGAGGGACGAATTGAGTGCCAAACTGTGGGTCAGCCGCTGGACAAAGATTTTTGAGAAGAGAGGCATCGCAGAGGTCCCAGAATCCAGCGAGTACATCGTGGCTCACATCATCAGAGCCAAAAGAGTTAAGTGCAGTGGCACCAGGAGGGCAGGACAAAGGACGAGGGAGAACTGTGGAAGAGCTATGTCAGGCTTCGACATCTCCCCCACCAACCCCTCCACCCCCAGGATGCTTACCTGAGTTGGATGGGAGTTTTCTGTAATATTGTCATAGACAGATGCTCATTTATTTATCCAACAAACCGTTACAGCGAGTGCCAGGTCCAGGTGGTAATAGAAGATGAAAGGTTCCACAGCGCCTGAAGAAATCTTGGTTTGAGTTGGATGACGGTGCTTCACACCTGTCATCCTAGCTACTTAGGAGATTGAGATGGGAGGACTGAGGCTTAAGTCCCAGGAAGAAAAGCCCGTAAAACTCTTATTTACAACAAACTACCAAAAAGAAAACTCCAGAAGTGGATGAGTGGCTCAAGCTGTAGACCGTTGGCTTTGAGGAAAAAAGGCTCAGGGACAGCACCCAGGCTCTGAGTTCAAGGCCCAGGAATGACACAAAGAAAGGAAAGAGAAAGAGAGGAGAGAAGGATGGAGGGAGAAAAGGAGAAAAGGAAGGAAGAACGGAACATGCAAGCCTTGGTTTGGAGTCCCTGGATCAAGGGAGCCAACCATTCATAATCACTGTGGGGACAGTTTCAGAGCCTAAAGCCAGTATGTAGGACCAAGCCACTGACCCTCAGCAACTTCATGACATCCAGGAGCTGTGTGGTCACCGACTGCAGAGGGAAACAGCCTTGGGTAAACCCTAGGGCTCAGGGTGTGTCACCAAATATCAGTCTCTCCTAGCCCATCGAGTTTATTTTCTAGTCAGATAAGAAGAAATTATCCAAGGGATAGGGAGGTGTAGGCTGAGGGAGTGTCAAGAGGGAGGTGGCAAGGGATAAGCAAGAAGATGAAGAGGGAGGATGATCCCAGGTTAGGTGTGTCAGGCCATTGGAGCCATGACCTCACCTAACAACTTAGACCATCAGTGATAGAGACATCGACCCAGCCACATGGCTGTTAAAAGTCCTGGCACTTTGTGTTCACTATTGACCAGCTTGCTGTCATTCACTGCTGGATACATGTGTGGTACATCCTTGGGGATTGGGACTTCTTCTGGCTTAATCTGAAGATGACACCCCCAGTGTTCATTCCTCGACAAGAGACAGAGGTAAGCCTGCCACTGGCACAGCACATCCAGAGAATGAGGGGGGAAGTTAGACCCGTGTTGCCCCAAGACTTCCTCTAGGGGACTGTAGGGCCCTGTGACGTCCATTCTCAGAGATAGAGGTGGGTCCCTTTGCTGACTCAACCTTTAGTCTAGATGACAGATCTGGGATTCAGAGAGGACCGACTGAAGGTGGAGCAGGGCTGGTTAGAGGCTGGTGGGAAAACCAGAGGCACTGAGCTCTGAGCAGGGTTGTTTCATTGAGGATACTCACAACCCAGGAACATTCCTGGGATGGTTAGGCCTTTTCTCCTTTCCGGGAGAGAGGGACCTACAGCTCTCCAGTCTGCATCCCTTGACCAAGAAATCCTTTCAATCCCATATCTTGTGGCTGGATAACTAGAACACAACTGACTGCCCAGTGTCAAAGGATCTTGAGTCCTTGATGAGGTCACGGGATACTCAGTATGAGATTGTACTTGAATGTCCTGACTTGGTGTATGGTCAGTCCCATCTAAGACTGCCATAATCTAGGACATATAATCTAGAGAATCAGAGCAGGATGGGGTCTATTCTGTGAGTCTTGAGTATTATGTGTGAGCTTTGAGCTCCCGTGTGCCCACCTGCTTCCCTTTCTTGGGTGGGTCTATGCTAGAAAAAGTTTATAAATAGGGCCTGGGTCCCATCCCTTGTGTTATGCTCAAAGCTAGCACTCTGCCATTTGAGCCACAACTCCACTTCCAACTTGTTTGGGTGTTTAGTTAGTGATAAGAGTTCTCATGGACTTTGCTGAAAAGGGTGCATCCAAATGCAGTCCTCAGAGCTCAGTCTCCTGAGTGGATAGAATGACAGGCTTGGAAAAGTATCTTTGGCCAGGTGCCAGTGTCTCATGGCTAT
>NW_027205008.1:0-18279 GCF_024711535.1 Dipodomys merriami | reverse complement strand
TTTAGGGTTAGGGTTAGAGATAGGGTGAGGGCTAAGTTGAGGGTGAGTGTTATGGTGAGGGTTATGGTGAAGGTGAGGGTTTGTGTTAGGTAAGGATTATGGTTAGGTTTAGGGTTAGGTTGAGGGTTAGGTTTAGGATAAGGGTTAGCTTGAGGGGTACAGTTAGGGTTAGGGTGAGAATTAGGGTTAGTGTGAGGGTTAGTGTTGGGTTAGGGTTTGGGTGAGGGTTATGGTGAGCCTAAGGGTTAGGGTGAGGGTGAGGGTTAGGTTTAGGGTTAAGGTTAGGGTTAGGTTGAGAGTGAGAGTTAGGGTGAGGGTAAGGGTTAGGGTGAGGGTTAGGTTGAGTGTAAGGTTTAGAATTAGCATTAGGGTTAGGGAGAGGGTTAGAGTGAGGGTTAGGGTTCAGCTGAGGGTGAGGGTTAGGGTTAGGGTGAGGGTTAAGTTTAAGGCGAGGTTTAGTGTTAGGGTTAGGGTTAGGGTGAGGGTGAGGGTGATGGTGAGGGTTAGGGTTAGGGTGAGTGTGAGGGCTAGGGTTAGGGTGAGGGTTATGGTTAGGCTTAGGGTGAGGTTTAAGGTTAGGTTTAGGGTGAGGGGTGGGGTTAGGGTTGGGTTAGTGTGAGGGCTAGGGTGAATGTAAGGGTTAGGGTGTGGGGGAGAGTTAGGGTTACGGTGATAGTTTGGGTTAGGTTTAGGCTGAGTGTTACGGTGAGGGTTTGTGTTAGGGTTAGGCTTAGGGTGCAGGTTAGGGTTAGTTTTAGGGTTACGGTTCGGGTGAGTTGTAGGGTTAGGGTTAGGGTTAGTGTGAGGGCTAGGGTGAGGGTGAGGGTTAGGCTTAGGCATAGGGTGAGGATCAGGGTTATGGTTAGGTTTAGGTTGAGGGTGAGGGTGAGGGTTAGGGTTAGGATTAGGGTTAGGGTGAGGGTTAGTGTGAGGGTGAGTGTAGGGTTAGCATTAGGGTTAGGGTGAGGGTGAGGTTTAGGATTAAGTTTAGGGTGAGAGCTAGGGTGAGGGTGAGGGTTAGGGTTAGGGATAGAGTGAGGATTAAAGGTTAGGGTTAGGGTTAGGGTGAGGGTTAGGGTGAGGGTGAGGGTTATGGTTAGCATTAGGGTTAGGGTTAGTATTAGCCTGAGGGTTAGGGTTAGGTTTAGGTTGAGGGTGAGGGTGAGGGTGAGGTTTAGCCTTAGAGTTAGGGTGAGGCTTAAGTTTAGGATGAGGGTTAGGGTTATTGTTAGGGTTAGGGTGAGGGTGAGGCTTAGGTTTAGGGTGAGGTTTAGGTTTAGGGTGAAGGTTAAGTTAGTGTGAGGGTTAGTGTTGGGGTTAGGGTTATTGTTAGGTTGAGGGTAAGTGTTAGTGTGCAGTTAAGGATTAGGGTGAGGTTTAGGGTTAGGGTTAAGTTTAGGATTAGGGTGAAGGTGATGTTTAGGGTTAGAGTTAAGGTTAGGGTGAGGGTCAGGGTAAGGTTTAGTGTTAGGGTTTGGGTTATGGTGAGGTTTAGGGTGGAGGTGAGGGTTAGGGTTAGGTTTAGGATTAGGATTACGATTAGGGTTAGGGTGAGGGTTAGTGTGAGGGTTAGGTTTAGGGTTAGGATTAGACTTAGGGTGAGGGTGAGGGTGAGGGTTAGGGTGAGGTTTAGGCTTAGGCTTAGGGATAGAGTATGGGCTAGGGTGAGGGTGAGGGTTTGGGTTAGGGTTAGGGTATGGGTTAGGGTGAGGGTTGGGGTTAGGGTTATTGTTGGGGTTAGGGTTGGGGTTAGGTATAGGCTTAGTGTTAGGTGGAGGGTGAGGGTGAGGGTGAGGGTTAGGGTTAGTGTGAGGGTTAGGGTAAGGGTTAGGGTTAGGGTTAGCCTGAGGTTAAGGGTTAGGTTGAGATTTAGTGTGAGGGTGAGGGTTAGGGTTAGGGTGAGGGTGAGGGTGAGGTTAAGGGTTTGGGTGAGATTTAGTGTGAGGCTGAGGTATAGGATTAGGCTAAGGGTGAGGGCTAGGGTGAGGTTTAGGTTTAGGTTTAGGGTGAGGTTTAGGGTGTGGTTTAGGGTTAGGTTTAGGGTGAGCGTTAGGGTAAGGGTAAGTGTTCGGGTGAGGATTAGGGTGAGGATGAGTGTTAGGGTTATTGTTAGGGGTAGGGTGAGGGTTAGAGTTAGGGTTTAGGGTTAGTGTGAGGGTTTTGTTTAGTGTTAGGGTTATGGTTATGGTGAGGTTTAGGGTGGGGGTGAGGGTTAGGGTTAGGATTAGTATTAGGGTTAACGTGAGGTTGAGTGTGAGGGTTTGGTTTAGGGTTAATGTTAGGATTAGACTTAGGGTGAGGGTGAGGGTGAGGGCAACGGTTAGGTTTAGGGTGAGGTTTAGGGTTAGGGTTAGGCTGAGGGTTCGTGTGAGGTAAGGGTTACGGTTAGGTTTAGAGTGAGGGTCAGGGTTAGGGTTAGCTTTAGGGTTACGGTGAGGTATAGGGTTTGGATTAGGGTTAGGATTAGGGTGAGGTTGAGTGTTAGATTTAGGGTTTGGATGAGGTTTAGGGTTAGGGTGAGGGTTAGGGATAGGGTTAGGTTTAGGGTGAGGGTTATTGTTAGGGTTCGGGTTTGAGTTAGGTTGAGTATGAGGGTGAGGGTTAGTGTTAGGATTATGGTTAGGGTTGGTGTTAGGCAGAGGTTGAGGGTGAGGGTGAGGGTTAGGTTTAGGGTTAGGGTTAGGGTGAGTGGTAGGGTTAGGGATAGGCAGAGGTTTAGGGTTAGAGTGAGGGTTTGCGTTAGTTTGAGTGTTAGGGTGAAGGTGAGTTTGAGTTTGAGGGTTAAGGTTAGTGTGATGGTGACGGTGAGGGTTACGGTTCGGATTCTGGTTAGGATTAGGTTGAGGGTGAGGGTTGGGGTTAGGGTTAGGGTGAGGGTGAGGGTGGATGTTAGGGTTAGGTTTAGGTTTAGGATTAGGGTTAGGTTTAGGGTAAGGGAAAGGTTTAGAGTGAGTGTTAGGTTTAGGGTTAGGGTGAGGGTTAGGTTTAGGGTTAGGGTGAGGGTTAGGGTTAGGGTTAGGGTTAGGGTCAGGTGTAGGTTGAGGGTTAGGATTAGGGTAAGGACTAGGGTTAGGCTGAGGGTGAGGGTGAGGTTGATGGTGAGGGTTAGGGTTAGAGTGAGGGTGAGGGGGAAGGGGAGAATTTGGTTTAGGGTTAGAGTTAGGTTGAGGGTGAGGTTTAGGATTAGGGGTAGCAGTAGGTTTAGGCTGAGGGCGAGGTTGAGGTTGAGGGTGAGGGTTAGGGTTAGGGTGAGTCTAAGGGTTAGGGTTATGGTGAGGGTTAGGGTTAGGGTGATTTTTAGGGTGCCGCTGAGAGTTAGGTTGAGGGTGAGATTGAGTGTGAGGTTTAGGGTGAGTGTGAAGGTGAGTGTGAGTTTGACGATTAGGATTAGGTTTAGGATGATTGTAAGGGTTATCGTTAGGATTATGGTTAGTGTAAGGCTTAGGCTGAGGGTGAGGGTGAGGGTGAGGGTTAGGGTTAGGGTTAGGTTGAGGGTTAGGGTTAGTGTGAGGTTATGGTGAGGGTGAGGTTCAGGTTCAGGTAGAGGTTGAGAGTGACATTTAGGGTAAGGGTTAGGGTTAGGGTTACGGTTAGGTTGAGGGTGAGGGTGAGGGTTAGGGTTAGGGTTAGTGTTATTTTTATGGTTAGGGATAGTAATAAGGTGAGAGTAAGGGAGAGGGTTAGCATGAGGGTGAGGGTTAGGGTTATGGTTATGGTGAGGGTGAGGGTGCGACTTAGGGTTAGGATTAGGGTTAGGGTTAGGGTTAGGATGAGGGTTAGGCTGAGGGTTAGAGTTAGGGTTAGTGTGAGGTTTAGGTTTAGGGTTATGGTTAGGGTGAGGGCAAGGGTTATGGTGAGGGTTATGTTGAGTTAGGTTGAGTGTTAGGGAGACCGTTAGGGTGAGATTTAGGGTTAATGTTAGGGTTAAGGTTAGGTTGAGTCTAATGGTTATAGTGAGAGTTACTGTGAGGGTGAGGGTTTGGGTTAGGGTGAGGGTAAGTGTTAGGGTGAGGGTTAGTGTGAGGGTTGGGGTTTGGGTTAGCATTAGGGTTAGGTTCAGGGTGAAGGTTAGGTTGAGGTTTAGTGTTAGTGTTCGGGATAGGGTGAGTATTAGGGTTAGTGTGAGGGTGAGGGTCTGGATTAGGGTTAGGGTTAGATTTAGGGTGAGGGTGAGGGTGAGGGTTAGAATTAGGATTAGGGTTAGGGTTAGAGTTAGGTGACATTGAGGGTGAGGGTTAGGGTTTGGGTTTGAATTAGGGTGAGGGTTATCGTGAGGGTTAGGGTTAGGATTAGGGTTAGGGTTATGGTTAGGTTTAGGATGAGGGTGAGGGTGAGGCTTATGGTTAGGTTTAGGGTGAAGTTTAGGTTTAGGGTGAGGGCTATGGTGAGGTTGAGTGTTAGGGTGAGTGTGAGTGTGAGGTTGAGGGTTTCTATTAGGTAATGGTTAGGGTTAGGGTTAGGGTGAGGATTAGGTTGAGGGTGAGGTTTAGGTTGAAGGTTAGAGTTAGGGTGAGGATTAGGGTGAGGCTGAGTGTTAGGGTGAGGGTTAGTGTTATGGCGAGGATTAGGATTAGGGTTATGTTGATGGTGAGGGTTAGGTATACAGTAAGGGTTAGGGTTACGGTGAGGGTTAGGGTTAGGGTTAGGGTTAGGGTGAGGGTGAGGTTGAGGGTTAGGTTAGGGTGAGGTTTAGGGTTAGGGTCAGGGTTAGTGTAAGGGTTAGAGTTAGGGTGAAGCTTAGGATTAGGGTTAGGGTGAGCTTTATGGTGAGGGTTTTGGTTAGAGTTAGGGTGAGGGTGAGGTTTAAGGTTAGGGTGAGTTTTAGGTTTAGGGTGAGGGCTACAGTGAGGGTGAGGGTTAGGGTGAGTGCGAGGGTGAGGGTTTCAGTTAGGTAATGATTAAGGTTAGGGTTGGGGTGAGGATTAGGTTAGGGTGAGGTTTAGGTTGAGGGTTAGGGTTAAGGTGAGGGTTAGGGTGAGGCTGAGGGTTAGGGTTTGGGTTCGGGTTCGGGTTCGGGTTCGGGTGAGGGTGATGGTGAAGGTTAGGTTGTGGATTAGGGTTAGGTTTAGGTTGAAAGTTAAGGTGACTTTCAAGGTTAGAGTGAGGGTGAGGGTTAGGATTAGGGTTAGAGTGAGGGTTAGGTTTAGGGTGAGGTTTAGGGTGATGGGTTGGGTTAGGGTTAGGGAGAGGGTTAGGGTTAGGGTGAGAGTTAGGTTTAGTTTGAGGGTTAGGTTGAAATTGAGATTGAAGTTGAGGGTTAGGGTGAGGGTGTTGGTGACGGTGAGATTTAGGGTTAGGATTCGGGTTAGGGTTAGGGTGAGGTTTAGGGTTAGGGTTTGGGTTAGGTGAGGGTAGGTTGAGGATGAGGGTTAGGGTTAGGGTTAGGATTAGGGTTAGATTTAAGGTAAGGATTAGGGTTAGGGTGAGTGTTAGGTTTGGGGTTAGGTTGAGGGTTAGTGTTTGGTTTAGGTTTAGGCTGAGAGTTAGGGTAAGGATTAGCGTGAGACTGAGGGTTAGAGTGAGGTTAGGTTAAGGAAGGGTAAGGGTTAGGGTAAGGTTGAGGGTTAGTTTTAGGTTTAGTGTTAGGGTGAGGGTGATGCTGAGGGTTAGGGTTAAGGTTAGTGTGAGGATAAGGGTTAGGGTGAGGATTAAGTTGAGGGTGAGGGTAGGGTTAGCATAAGGTTTAGGGTGAGAGATAGGGTTAGGTTAGGGTTAGGTAAGGGTTAGGGTTAGGGTTAGGTAAGGGTTAGGGTTAGGTTAAGGGTTAGGGTTAGGCTTAGTGTTAGGGTTAGGGTTAGGGTGAGGGTTAGGCTTAGGGTTAGGTTTAGGGTGATGGTTAGGTTTATGGTGATGTTTTGCGTGACAGTGAGGGTTAGAGTGAGGGTGAGGTTGAGCGTGAGGATTATGGTTAGGGTGAGGGTGAGTGGGAGGGTGATGGTGAGGGTTAGGGCTACAGTTAGGTTTAGCGTGAGGGTAAGAGTTAGGGTTAGGATTAGGGTTAGGGTAAGGGTTAGGCTGAGGGTGAGGGTGAGTGTGAAGTTGAGGTTCAGGGTTTCGGTTAGGTAAGGGTTAGGGTTAGGGTTAGGGTGAGGGTGAGGTTAAGGGTAAGGTTTAGGGTCAGGGTTAGGGTGAGGGTGAGGGTTAGGTTTAGTATTAGGGTTAGGGTTAGGGTAAAGTTGTATGTTAGGTTTAGGGTTAGGGTTAGGGTGCACGTTAGGGCTAGGGTGAGAGTGAGGGTGAAGGTGAGGGTTATGGTTAGGATTAGGTTTAGGTTTAGGGTGAGGCTGAGGGTGAGGCTGAGGGTGAGGGTTAAGATTAGAGTTAGGTTTAGGGTGAGAGCTAGGGTGAGGGTGATATTTTTGGTTAGGAAAGGTTTAGGATTAGGTTTCGGGTGAGGATTGGGGTGAGGGTGAGGTTTAAGGTGAGGTTTACGGTTAGGGTGAGGGTTAGGGTTAGGGTTAGGGTGACGGTTAAGGTTATGGTGATATTTAGGGTGAGGGTGAAGGTGAGAGTGAGGGTTCGGGTGAGGGTTAGGGTTAGGGTTAGGGTTAGGATTAGGGTGAAGGTGAGGGTGAGGGTAAGGATTAGGATGACAGTTAGCGTGAGGGTGAGGTTTATGGTTAGGTTTAGGCGTATGGTGAGGGTCAGGGTGAGGGTTAGTGTTAGGGTTAGGTTGAGGGTTAGGGTGAAGTTTAGGGTTAGGGTTAGGGTTTGGGTTAGGGTTAGGGAGAGGGTGAGGCTGAGGGTTAGGGTAAGGATGAGGGTTAGTGTTAGTGTGAGGGTGAGTTTTAGGTTTAGGGTGAGGATTAGGTTTAGGGTGAGGGTGAGCGTTATGTTTAGGACTAGGGTTAGGTTTAGGCTTAAGGTGGGGGTGAGGTTGAGGGTGAGGGTTAAGGTTAGGGCTTGGTTGAGAGTGAGGGTTAGGTTTCGGGTGAGGGTTAGTGTTAGTGTTAGGGATAGGGTTAGGATGAGCGTTAGGCTGAGGGTTAGGTTTAGGGTTAGTGTGAGGGTTAGGGTTAAGTTTAGGTTTAGAGTTAGTGTTTGGTTAGGGTGAAGGTTAGTTATAGGTTTAGGGTTAGGATAAGGTTGACGCTGCGGGTTAGGTTTAGGGTTAGTGTGAGGGTTATGTTCAGCGTTAGGGTTAGGGTGTGGGCTACGGTGAGGGTGAGGGTTAGGTTCAGGGTTTAGTTTAGGTAATGGTTAAGGTTAGGTTAGGGTGAGTATTAGGGTGAGTTTGAGGTTTAAGGTGAGTGTTAGGGTTATGGTGACCGTTAGGGTTACGATTAGGGTGAGGGTTAGTGTAAGGGTGATGTTTAGGGTGAGGGTGAGGGTGAAGGTTCGGCTGAGGGGGAGGGTTAAGTTTAGGCTTAGCGTGAGGGTTAGGGTTAGGGTTGGGTTAGGGTTAGAGTTAGGGTGAGCGTGAGGGTTAGGGTGAGGGGTAGGGATAGGTTTAGGGTGAGGGTTTGGGTTAGTGTGAACGTTAGGGTTAGGTGAAGGTGAGGGTAAGGGTTAGGGTGAGGGTTAGGGTGAGGTTTAGTGTTAGTGTGAGGGTTAGGGTTATTGTTAGGGTTAGGGTGCGGGTGAGGGTGAGGGTGAGCATTAGGGTTAGGGTAGGGTTAGGTTTATGCTGAGTGTGAGGGTGAGGTTGAGGTTGATGGTTAGTGTTAGGGTTAGGGTGGGGGTGAGGGCTTTGGTGAGGGTGAGGGTTAGTGTGAAGGTGAGGGTGAGGGTTTTGTTTATGTCAGGGTTAGGGTTAGGGTGAGGATTAAGGTGAGGTTGACGGTGAGTGTCGTTTACATCAGAGTTAGGGTTAAGCTGAGTTTAGGTTTAGGGTGAGGGTTAGGGTTAGGGTTAGGGTGTGGATTAAGTTTAGGGTGACGTTTAGGGTGAGGGTGAGGGTGAGGGTGACAGGGTGAGGTTTAGGGTTAGTGTTAGGATTAGGGTTCAGGTGAGGGTGAGGTTTAGGATTAGAGTTAGAGTTATGGGGAGGCTTAAATTGAGGGTCAGGTTTAGGGTTAGTGTTAGGGTTAGGGTTAGTCTGAGGGTTATGTTGAGTTTTAGAGTTAGGGTTAGGGTTAGGGTTAGGATGAGCTTTAGGCTGAGGCTTAGGGTTAGGGTTAGTCTGAGGGTTAGGGTTAGGTTAGGGTTAGGGTTAGGTTTTGGTTAGGGTGAACGTTAGTTTTAGGTTTAGGGTTAGGATAAGGTTTAGGCAGAGGGTTAGGGTTAGGGTTAGTGTGAAGGATAGGTTTAGGGTTAGGATTAGGGTGTGGACTATGGTGAGGGTGAGGGTTAGGGTGAAGGTTAGGGTTAGGGTTAGTGTTAGGGTCAGGGGTAGGTTGAGGGTTAGGATTAGTTTAAGGACTAGGGTTAGGCTGAGGGGGAGGGGGAGGTTGAGGGTGAGCGTTAGGGTTAGAGTGATGGTTAGAGTGAGGGTGAGGGGGAAGGGGAGAGTTTGGTATAGGCTTAGAGTTAGGTTGAGGGTGAGGGTTAGGATTAGGGTTAGCACTAAGTTTAGGCTGAGGGTCAGGGTGAGGTTGAAGGTGAGTTTTAGGGTTAGGGTGAGGGTTAGGTTTAGGGTTAGGTTTTAGGTGAGGTTTAGGGTTAGGGTTAGGGTTAGGTTTAGGGTTAGGGTTTGGTTAGGGTGAAGGTTAGTTTTAGGTTTAGGGTTAGGATAAGGTTTAGGCTGAGATTTAGGGTTATGTTTAGTGTGAGAGTTAGGGTTAGGGTTAGTGTTAGGGTTAGCTTTAGGCTGAGGTTGAGGGTGAGGGTGAGGGTGAGATTGAGGGTTAGAGTTACGGTTAGGGTGAGGGTGAGGGCTAGGGTGAGGGTGAGGGTTAGTGTGAGGGTGAGGGTATCGTTTACATCAGGGTTAGGGTTAAGATGAGGTTAGGGTTATTGTAAGGGTTAGAGTTAGGGTTAGAGTGAGGTTTATGGTTAGGGTGATGTTTAGGGTGAGGGTGAAGGTTAGGGTGAGGGTGAGCGTTAGGGTAAGGGTGAAGGTGATGGTTAGGATTGGGAATAGGGTTAAGGTTAGGGTTAGGCTGAAGGTTCGGGTGAGGGTGAGGCTGAGGGTTAGGTTTAAGGTTAGTGTTAAGGTTAGGGTTAGGCTGAGGGTTATGGTTAATGTGAGAGTTATGGTTAGGGATAGGGTTAGGGTTAGGGTGAGGGAAAGTGTTAGAGTGAGGTTTAGGGTGAGGTTGAAGGTTAGGGTTAGGGTTAGGATTAGGGTGAGGGCTAGGGTGAGGGTGAGGGTTAGTGTGCGGGTGAGGGTTAAGATTATTTTTGGGTTAGGTTTAGGGTGAGGATTAGGTTGAGGGTGAAGGTTAAGCTGAGGTTAGGGTTAGGGTGAGGGTTTGTGTTCGGTGAGGGTGAGGGTGAGGATGAGGGTTAGTGTGAGTTTAAGGTTGAGGGTTTCTTTTAGCCAAGGGTTAGGCTTATGGGGAGGAATAGGGTGAGATTGAGGATTACGTTTTGGGTTAGGGTTAGGGTGAGGGTTAGAGCTAGGGTTAGGGTGATGGTTAGGGTTTGGGTGATGTTTAGCGTGAGGGTGAGGGTTAAGGTGAGGGTGAGGGTTAGGGTGTGGGTGAGGATTAGGGTTAGGTTGAGTGTTAGTGTTAGGTTAAGGGTTAGTGTGAGGGTGAGGGTTAGGGTTATCGTTAGGGTTAGGTTGAGGGTTTGGATTAGGGTTAGGGTTAGTGTGAGGGTTAGAGTGAAGGGTAGCGTTAGGTTTATGGTGAGGGTTAGGGTGACGGTGAGGGATAGGGTGAGGGTGTGTGTGAGGGTAAGGGTTAGGTGTAGGGTTAGGGTGAGTTTAAGTGTGAGGCTTAGGTTTAGGAATAGGGTTAGGTTTAGGGTTAGGGTGAGTTTAAGGGGGTGGATGAGGCTTAGGTTTAGCGTGAGGACTAGGGTTATAGTTAGGTTTATGGTGAGGGTAAAGTTAGGGTGAGTTTCAGTGTGAGGGCTAGGGTTAGGGTTAGGGTGAGGGTGAGGTATAGGGTTTGGGTTAGGCTTAGAGTGAGGGTTAGGGATAGGTTTAGGGTTAGGGTGAGGGTGAGGGTGATGTTTAGGATTAAGTTTAGGGTTAGAGTTAGGGTGAGGGTGAGGGTTAGGGTTAGTATTAGAGTTAGCCTGAGTGTGAGTGGGAGGGTTAGGGATAGGGTGAGTTTTATGGGTAGGGTTACGGTTAGGGTGAGGGTTAGGGTTACGGTTAGGGTTAGGATGAGCATTAGGCTGAGGGTTAGGTTTAGGGTTAGTGTGAGGGTTAGGTTTAGGGTTTGGGTGAGGGTTAGGGTTAGGTTTAGGGATATGATAAGGGTTAGGTTGAGGGTTAGGTTTAGGGTTAGTTTGAGGGTTAGGTTTAGGGTTAGGGTTAGGGTCAGTGTAAAGGTTAGGGTGAGGGTTAGGGTGAGGTGAGGGTAAAGGTTAGGGTGAGGGTTAGGGCAAGGTTGAGGGTTAGGGTTAAGGTGAGCGTTAGGTTGCGGGTTAGGGTGAGGTTTAGGGTGCGAGTAAGGGTTTGGGTGATGGTAAGTTTGTGAGGGAGGGATAGGATTATGTTGTGTGTAAGGGTTAGGGTGAGGGTTAGGGTTAGGTTGGGGGTTAGGGTTAGAGGTAGGTTGAGGGTTAGGGTTAGGGTGATGTTTATTGTGAGAGTATGGTTTCGGTTGAGGGTGAGTATTCGGCTGAGCGTGAGCGTTAGGATGAGGGTGAGGGTTAGAGTTACAGTTTGGGTTAGGGAGAGGGGTAGTGTGAGCATTAGGGTTAGGTTTAGGGTTAGGATTAGGGTTAGAGCGAGGATGAGGGTGAGGGTTAGGGTGTGGGTAAGTGTTATGGTTAGGGTTAGGGTAAGTTCTAAGGTGAGGATGAGGGTTAGTGTGAGGGTGAGGGTTACATTTATGTTTGGGTTAGGGTTAGGGTGAGGATTAGGTTGAGGGTGAGGGTTAAGCTGAGCTTAGGGTTAGAATGAGGGTTTGTGTTCGGTGAGGGTGAGGGTGAGGGTGAGGGTGAGGGTTAGTGTTAGGGTTAGGTTTAGGTTGAGGGTTATTGTGAGGGTTAGGATTAGGAATAGGTTTAGGATTACGGTGAGTGTGAGGGTCAGTGTGAGGGTGAATGTTAGGGTTAGGTTTAGGGTTATGTTTAGGGTGAGGGTTACGGCTAGTGTGAAGGTTATGATTAGGGTTAGGGTTAGGGTGAGGGTGAGGGTAACCGTTAGCGTGAGGGTTAGGGTGAATGTGAGGATTAGGGTTCGGGTTAGGGTTAGTGTTTGGGTGAGGGCTAGGGTCAGGGTGAGGGTTAGTGTGAGGGTTAGGTTGAGGGTTTCTTTTCGGTCAGGGTTAGGGTTATGGTGAGGATTAGCGTGAGGGTGAGTGTTAGTCTTAGGGTGATGTTTAGGGTGCGGATGAGGGTGAGGGTGAGGGTGAGGGTGAAGGTTCAGGTGAGGGTGAAGGTTAGGTGTGGTTGAGGATTAGGGTTATGGTTAGGGATATGGTGAGGGTAAGGTATAGTGTGAGGTTTATTGTGAGGATGAGGGTTATGGTTAGTGTTAGGGTTAGGGTGAAGTTTAGGTTGAGGGTTAGGTTTTGGTTTAGGGTTAGGGTGAGGGTGAGATATAGGGTGAGTTTTAGTGTTAGGGTGAGGGTTAGGGTTAGGGTTAGAGTTAGGGTGAGGGTGAGGGTTAGGATTAGGGTAAGGATTAGGGTTAGGCTGAGGGTGAGGGTGACTGTAAGAGTGAGGGTTAGGGTTAGGGTGAGGGTTAGGGTTAGGGTGAGGGCTAGGGTTAGGGTGAGGGTGAGGGTGAGGGTGAGGGTGTGGGTAAGTGTTAGGGTGAGGGTTAGGGTGAGGGTGAGGGTTAGGCTTAGGGTGAGGGTAAGGGTTATAGTGAGGTTAAGGGTAAGGTTGAGGGTTAGGGTGAGGGTGAGGGTTAAGATTAGCATTAGGGTTAGGGTGAGGGTGAGGGTTAGGGTGAGGGTTAGGGTTAAGGTTAGGGATAGTGTGAGGATTAGGGTTAGTGTAAGGTTTAGGTTTAATGTGAAGTTTAGATTTAGGTTTAGGTTTAGGATTAGTGTTAGGGTTAGGTTGAGGGTGAGGGTGAGGGTGAGGGTGAGGGCTAGGGTTATTGTGAGGGTTAGTGTTAGGGTGCGGGTTAGGTTTAGGGTGAGGGTTATGGTTAAAGTAAGGTGAGGGTGAGGCTTAGGGTTACGGTTAGATTTAAGGTGAGGGTCAGGGTGAGGGTTAGGTTTAGTTTGAGGTTTAGGTTTAGGGTGAGGGTTAGGGTTCAGGTGAGCATTAGCGTGATGGTGAGAGTTAGGGTGAGGGTGAGGGTTAGGTTTAGATTTAGGGTTAGGGTGAGTGTTAGGGTTAGGGTTAGGGTGAGATTTAGGTTGAGGTGGAGGGATATGGTTAGGTAGAGGGTTAGGATTAGTGTGAAGGTTAGGGTTAGGGTTAGGTTTAGTGTGAGGATACTGTTTAGGGTGAGGGTTAGTTTGAGGGTGAGGGTTAGGGTGAGCGTTAGGGTTAGGTTCAGTGTGAGGGTTAGGGTTGAGGTGATGCTTAAGGTGAGGTTGAGGGTTAGTGTTAGGGGGAAGGGGAGTTTGAGGGTGAGGGTTAGGGTGAGGGTGCGGGTGAGGTTAGTTTAGGATTAGGGTTAGAGTTAGGGTTAGGCTGAGTGTGACGGGGGAAATGAGGGTGAGGGTTAGGGTTAAGGCTAGGGTGAGGGTTAGGGTTAGTGTGAGCGTTAGTGTGATGGTGAGGTTCAGCATGAGGGTGAGGTTTAGAATGAGGGTGAGGGCGAGGTTGAGGGTTAGGGTTAGGATTAGGGTTAGGATGAGTTTTAGGGTTAGGGTTAGGGTTAGAGTTATTATTAGGGTTAGAGTAAGCCTGAGAGAGAAGGGGAGGTTGAGGGTGAGGGTGAGGGTTAAGGTTAGGGTTAGGGTGAGGGCTTGGGTGAGGGTGAGGGTTAGGCTGAGTGTGAGGGTGAGAGTTTCTGTTAGGTAAAAGTTACGGTTAGGGTGAGGATTAGGGCGAGGGTGAGGATTAAGCTGAGGTTAGGTTCAGAGTGAGGGTTAGGGTTAGGTTGAAGGTGAGGATTAGGGTTAGGGTGATGTTTAGGGTGAGGGTGAGGGTTAGGTTGAGGGAGAGTGTGATGGTGATGGTTAGGGTTAGGGTTAGGGTTAGGTTTAGGGTGAGGGTGAGTGTTAGGATTAGGAATAGGATTAGGGTGAGGGTCAGGGTGAGGGGGAAGGTTAGGGTCAGCGTTAGGGTTAGGGTTAGAGTGAGGGTTACGGTTAGTGTGAGGTTTATGGTTAGGGTAAGGGAAAGGGTTAGGCTGAGGGTTAGGGTGAGTGTGAGCGTTTGGATTAGGGTTTGTGTTAGGGTTAGGGTGAGGGTTAGGGTTTGGGTGATGTTTAGAGTGAGGGTGAGGGTTAGGGTGAGTATGAGGGTTTGGGTTCGGGTGATTGTTAGGGTGTGGGTGAGCATTAGGTTTAGGGTGAGGGATAGCATTAGGGGTAGGTTTAGGGTTAGGTTGAGGGTTAGGGTAAGCATTAGGATTAGGGTAAGTGGTAGGGAGAGGGGTAGGGTTAGGGTTAGGGTGAGGTTTAGAGTCAGGGTGAGGGTTAGGTTGAGGGTCTGGGTGAGGGTTAGGGTTAGGTTTTGGGTTAGAGTTAGGGTGAGTTTGAGGGTGAAGGTTAGGTTTAGGATTAGGGTGAGGGTTAAGGTTATGTTGAGCCTTAGGGTCAGTGTTAGGGTTAGGGTAACTGTGAGGGTGAGTGTTAGGGTTAGGTTTAGGGTTACAGTTATGGTGAGGGTGAGGGTTAGGATTAGGGTTAGGGTTAGGATGAGGGTTAGGCTGAAGGTTAGGATTAGGTTAGGGTGAGGTTTAAGGCTACGTTTAGGGTTAGGATAAGGGTAAGGCTGAGGGTTAGGGTTAGGGTTAGCGTGAGCGTTAGGTTTAGGGGTAGGCTAAGGGTTAGGGTGAGGGTCAATGTTAGGGTGAGAGTTAGGGTGAGGGTGAGTTTTAGGGTTAGGGTGAGGGTTAGGGTCAAGTTTAAGTTTAGGTTTAGGGTTAGGGTGAGGGTAATTGTGTGGGTAAGTGTTAGGGTGAAGTTTAGGTTGAGGGTGAGTGTTAGCATCAAGGTTAGGTTTAGGTTTAGGGTTTGGGTGAGGTTTAGGTTTGGGGTAAGTATTAGGGTGAGGTTTAGGGTGAGGGTGAGGGTTAGGGTTAGGGTGAGGGTAAGTGTTAAGGTGAGGTTTAGGGTGAGGCTGAGGGTTAGGGTTAGCATTAGGGTGAGGGTAAGGGTGAGGGTTACGGTGAATTTTGGGTCAAGATTAAGGATAGGGTGAGGATTAGGGTTAGGGTTAGTTTGAGGGTGAGGGTTAGGGTGAGGGGTAACATTAGAGTTTGGGTGAGGGTTAGGTTTAGTGTGAGGGTTAGGGTAAGGGGTAGGGTGAGGGTTAGGTTTAGTGTGTTGGTTAGGTTTAGGGTTAGGGTGAGGTTTAGGTTTAGTGTTAGGGTTAGGGTGAAGGTAAATTTTAGGGTGAGGTTTAGGGTGAGGGTGAGGTTTAGGGTTAGAATTAGGTTTAGGTTTAAAGTTAGGATGAGGGTTAGGGTTATGGTGAGGGTGAGGGTGAGGGTGAGGCTTAGGTTTAGGATTATTGTTAGGGTTAGGGTTCGGGTTCGGCTAGGTGTAGTGTGAGGGTTAGGGTCAGGGTAAGTGTTAGGGTGAGGGTTAGGGTTATGGTTAGGTTTAGTGTGAGGGTCAGGGTGAGGGTTAGGGTTAGTTTGAGGGTTAGCGTTAGGGTGAGGTTTAGGGTTAGGGTTAGGGTGAGAGTTAGGGTAAGGGTTAGTGTTAGGGTTAGAGTGAGGGTTATGGTCAGGGTTAAGTGGAGGATTACGGTGAGGGTTATGGTTAGGGTAAGTGTTAGGGTTAGGGTTAGGCTGAGGGTGAGGGTGAAAGTGAGTGTGAGGGTTAGGGTTAGGGTTAGGGTGAGGGGTAATGTGAGGGTTAGGGTTAGGGTTAGGTTGAGGTTAGGTTAGGTTATCGTTAGGGTTAGGGTGAGGGTTATGGTGAGAGTTAGGGTTAGGGTTTGGGTTAGGGTTTGGGTTAGGGTTTGGGTTAGGGTGAGAGTTAGTGTTAGGGTGAGGGTGATCGTGTGGATTAGCGTTAGGGTTAGGTTTAGCGTGAGGGTGGGATTGAAGGTTAGGTATTGGATTAGAGTTAAGGTTAGTATAATGCTGAGGGGGAAGGGGAGGTTGAGGGTGAGGGTTTGGGTGAGGTTTAGAGTCAGGGTGAGGGTGAGGGTTTCGGTTAGGTAAGTGTTAGGGTGAGGATTAGGATGAGGGTGGGGGTTATGCTTAGGTTAGGTTTAGGGTGAGGGTTTGGGTTAGGGTTAGGATGAGGGTTAGGGTGAGGGTGATGGTTAGGGTGATGGTGAGGGTTAGGATAAGGGTGAGGGTTAGGGTTAGGGTTAGGGTTACGGTGAGGGTTAGGGTGAGCGCTAGGTTTAGGGTTAGCGTTAGTTTGCGGGTTATTCTGAGGATAAGGCTTAGGGTGAGCTTTAGGTTGAGGGTGAGGGTTAGGATTAGGGTAAGGGTAAGGGTTAGGTTGAGGGATAGGGTGAAAGTGAGGGTTAGGGTTAGCATTAGAGTTAGGGTGAGGGTGAGGGTTAGGGATAGGGTTACGGTGAGGATGAGGGTGAGTGTTAGGGTTAGGTTTAGGGTAAGTGTGAGTTTGAGAGTTAGGATTAGGAATAGGGTTAGGGTTAGGGTTAGGCTGAGGGTGAGGGTCAGGGTGAGGGTGAAGGTTAGGGTTAGGGTTAGGATGAGGGTAAGTGTTAGGGTGAGGGTTAGGGTTAGAATCAGGGTTAGGGTGAGGGTTAGGATTTGGGTGATGTTTAGGGTGAGGGTGAGGGTTAGGGTGGGGATGAGGGTTTGGATGAGGGTGAGGGTTCGGGTGATGGTTCCGGTTAGGGTGTGGGTGATGATTAGGTTTAGGGTGAGGGTTAGCATTATGTTTAGGGTTAGTTTGACGGTGAGGGTGAGGGGTAGGGTTAAGGTTAGGTTGAGGGTTAGGGTTATGGTTAGGGTTAGGGTGATGGTTAGGGAGCGGAGTAATATTAGGGTTAGGGTGAGGTTTAGGGTGAGTGTGAGGGTTAGGGTTAGGTTGAGGGTTAGGGTTAGGGTTAGGGTTTGGTTGAGGATGAGGTATAGGGTGAGGTTTAGGGTTAGGGTGAGGGTTATGAATAGTGTTAGGTTAGGGTTAGGGTGAGTGTTAGGTTTAGGTTTAGGTATAGAGTTAGGGTGAGGGTGACGGTGAGGGTTAGGATTAGGTTTAGGGTTAGGGTTAGTGTGAGGGTTAGGTTTAGATTTAGGGTTAGTGTAAGGGTTAGGGTTTGGTTGATGTTTAGGGTGAGGGTGAGGTTTAGGGTGAGTATGAGAGTTTGGTTGTGGTTGTGGGTTCAGGTGAGTTTTCGGTTTAGGGTGTGGGTTGAGGATTAGGGTTAGGGTGAGGGCTATCATTAGTTTTAGGTCTAGTGTGAGTGTGAGGGTGAGGGGTAGGGTTAGGTTGAGGGTTAGGTTTAGGTTTAGGCTGAGGTGAAGATCAGGGTGAGGGTGAAGGTTAGGGTTAGGTTTGTAGTTAGGGTGAGGTTTAAGGTTAGTGTGAGGGTTATGGTTATAGTTATGGTTAGGGTTATGGTGAGGGTAAGGGTTAGGGTGAGGGGTAGGGTTAGGGTGAGCGGTAGGGTTAGGGTTAGGGTTAGGGTGAGGGTTTGGGTTTGGGTGATGTTTAGGGTGAGGGTGAGGTTTAGGTTGAGGATGAGAGTTTGGGGGTGGGTGGGGTTCAGGTGAGATTTCAGGTTAGGGTGTGGAGGAGGATTAGGGTTAGGGTGAGGGTTCTCATTAGGTTTAGGTTTAGTGTGAGGGTGAGGGTGAGGGGTAGGTTTAGCTTGAGGGTTAGGGTTAGGGTGAGGTTTAGGATTATGGCTAGAGTGAGAGTTAGGGTTAGGGTGATGTTTATTGTGACTGTGAGTGTTAGGGTGAGGGTTAGTGTTCGGGTGAGGGTGAGGGTGAGGGTGAGGGTGAGGGTGAGGATTAGGGTGTGGTTGAGGGTTAGGTTTAGGATGAGAGTCAGGGTGAGGTGAAGGGATAGGGTTAGGGTGAGGGTTAGGGTTAGTGTGAAGTTTAGGGTTAGGGTTAAGGTTAGTGTGAGGTTAAGATTTAGGGTGTGGGTTAGTGTGAGGGTGAGGGTTAGGGTTAGCGTTAGGGGTAGGGTGAGGGTTAGGATGAGGTTTAGGGTTAGGTTGAGGGTTAGGATTAGGGTTAGTGTGAGGGTTTGAGTTAGCATGATGTTTAGGTTGAGGGTGAGGGTTAGGGTGAGGGTGAGGGTGAAGGTGAGGGTTAGGGTGAGTTTGTGGGTGCGGGTGAGGGTGAGGGTGAGGTTTAGGGTTAGGTTTAGGGTGAGGGTGAGGTTTAGGGTTAGGGTTAGGATTAGGATTGGGCTGAGGGTGAAGGTGAAAGTGAGGGTGGGGGTTAGGGTTAGGGTTAGGGTTATTGTTAGTGTTAGGGTTAGGTGAGGGTGAGGGTGAGGGTTAGCATTAGGGTTAGGAATAGGTTTAGGTTTAGGGTAAGGTTGAGGGGGAAGGGGAGGTTGAGTGTGAGGTTTAGGGTTAGGGTTTGGTTCAGGGTGAGGGTTAGTGTTAGGTTTAGGGTTAGTATAAGGGTTAGGCTGAGTGTAAGGGTTAGGGTTAGTGTGAGAGTTAGGTTTAGGGTTAGGGTTTGGGTTAGGTTGAGGGTAAAGGTTAGGTTGAGGGTTAGGGAGAGGGTGAGGGTTAGGGTTACAGTGAGGGTTCGGGTGAGGTTTAGAGGTAGGGTTATATTTAGGGTTAGCGTGAGGGTTATGGTGAAGGTTAGGTTTAGGTTTAGGGTTAGGGTGAGGGTTATGGTGTGGGTAACTGTCAGAGTGAGGTTTACGGTGAGGGTGAGGGTTAGGAGGAGGAGGAGGGTTAGTGTTAGAATTAGGGTTAGGGTGAGGTTGAGGCTTAGGGTGAGGGTTAGGGTTAAGTTTAGGGATAGGGTGAGGATTAGTGTTAGGATTAGGCATAGGGTGAGGGTTATGCTGAGTGTTAGGGTTAGATTTAGTGTGAGGGTTAGGTTTAGTGTGAGGATTAGGGTTAGGGTTAGGGTGAGGTTTAGGTTTAGTGTGAGGGTTAGGGTTAGTGTTAGGGTGAGGGTGAAGGTTAGGGTGAGGTTTAGGGTGAGGGTGAGGTTTAGGATTAGCATTAGGT
>NW_027205007.1:0-18281 GCF_024711535.1 Dipodomys merriami | reverse complement strand
TAGGATAAAATCAACATTACATATAGGTGAAGACATACATGTAAAGTGAAAACCACAGGCCTAGTGTAGCAGCACATGCCTACAATCCCAGCTATATGGATGGCAGAGATAAGAGTATCACAGTCCAAGTCTGGTCTCAGACACAAGCATAAGACCCTAGCTGGAAATCAACTAAAGCACAAAATGCTGGGGACCTGCCTGGCAAGCACAAAACCCCAAGTTCCAACCACAGAAAGCCTTTCCAATAAAAACGTAAAAACCAAAAACTCCAAGAAGGTCACAGGTGCCATTAGGGAATTAAACAAACTTTCTAAACAATATTGGAACTCCTCCCACCCTAAAATTAAAGATATACATATATGAATGATGAAAGGAGTGAAGTTGATTGACTTGTCTGCATGAATAACCCCTTGGCATAACTATTTTAAGATAACTTTAATAATTAAATATGTATGCCTACTTAATTATGTAAAAATGTAGAACTTCACCATGTAAGAAGGACCTAAAGGAAGGTGATTTGGGACTGGGAAGAGCTTTTGTATACAGATGGGGGACACAAGGTGAATAACTAACTTGCAAAGAGCTCTGGGTAATTCACAGGAACCACTATACTTCAGAGGGTAAACATGGAGTTGGGCAGGAAATGGGATGGCACATGCCACTAGTGAAAGAGATGTGAATTCCAGTGGAACTCTGTGTCATCAGCACCTGGAATACACTGACACCCACGGGGGAAGAAAGTGCTGCCCCACCTACAAGGTGCTTCTATCTCTGAGAAACGCCACCACATGGCATTCATCACAACATTAAAATTAAGTATCTTGAACCCAGGATTTCCGCTTTGAGAAGCCATGACACAGAACTGAAAATAGTAATGGATTTCCAGCCACCTTCTTTCTGTGGTGACTTATGCACACAGAACAGATTGTGAAATGAGGAAGCAGAACACATAATGGTCCATTCAGAGTGTGAAGTAGTATGCAGTCTCTATAAAGGAAACATCAGACTCTGCCCAGATGGTTAAAATGTAATTTCTCACACATTTTATCTAGGTTATACTCAACATGAGATTTTTATCTCAACAGATAATCAAATAGAGCTGCTCTTGGAAAGGTCACTGATCATTGAAGACCCAAATAAGGTTTCTTTCCCCTCCCAAAAATATCCTGTCTGTTAAAAAGGGATCTCAATCCAGTCAGAATGACCATCTTCAAGAACACAACAACAAATAAGGCAATAAAGGGACATAAAAGAGATGCATAGAGGGAAAGAAGAAATCAAACTATCCCATTTGCAGATTATATGATCTTATACCTAAAGGACCCAAAAAATCCATCCCCAAGCTCCTACAGCTGATCAACCACTTTGGTAAAGTAGCAGTAAACAAAATTAACCCACAAAACATCAGTAGCTTTTCTGTATGCCAAAACAAGGTACAATCAGAAAGGGAAATCATGAAAACAATTTCATTTGTAATAGCCTCAAAAACAAGTACCTCGCAATCAAAGACCTATTAGATCTTTACAATGGAAACTATAAAAATCTGAAGAAAGAGCCTCAAAAACAAGTACCTAGCAATCAAAGACCTATTAGATCTTTACAATGGAAACTATAAAAATCTGAAGAAAGAGCCATGTGCAGTTGGCTCACACCTGTAGTCCTTGATACTCAGGAACCTAAGCTATAAGAATCATGGTTCAAAGCCAGCCTGAGCAGAAAAGCCTCTGTTGAGACTCTTTTTTTTTTTTTTTTTTGGGTCCGGTCGTGGGGCCTGAATTCTGGGCCTGGGCGCTGTCCCTCAGCTCTTCAGCTCAAGGCTAGCTCTCTACCACTTGAGCCACAGTGCCACTTCCGGCTTTTTTCATTTTGCTTATGTGGTGCTGAAGAATCTAACCCAGGGCCTCAGGCATGCAAGGCAAACGCTCTACCACTGAGCCACCTTCCCAGCCCCTGTTGAGACTCTTATCTCTGATAAACCACTCAAAAAAGCCAGAAGTAGTATTGGGGCTCAAGTGGTAGAGAACTACCTTGAGTACAAAGAGGCTCAGGGACAGTACCCAGTTCCTGAGTTCAAGCCTCAGGACCAGCAAAAAAATTCTGAACAAAGAAATCAGAGGACACAAGGAAATGGAATGATAGTCTATGTTCATTGATAGGTAGAATAAATATTGTGAAAATGGCCATACTGCTAAATTCAAAACAATACCCATCAAAATCCCAATGATGTTCTTTACTGAGATAGAGAAAATTATCCAAAAATTCATATGGAACAACAAAAGACTTAGAATAGCCATAGCAATTTGGGGGGAGATGGAGCAATGTGGTGGTATCACAATACCAGATTTCAAGCTCTACTACAAAGCCAAAAAATCCAGCTTGGTATTGGCACAAAAATAGATCCAAAGGTCAATTGAACAGATTAGAAGACCCAGAAATAAAATCACTATAAAGTCATCTGATATTCAACAAAGGAGCCAAAGACATACAGTTGGTATTGGTATTGGTATTGGGAAAACTGGGCAGCTATATGAAGAAAACTAAAGTGGATCCCTGCCTTTCACCATGCACTAACATCAATTCAAAGTGGATCAAAGACCTCAATATCAGACTCAAAAACTGAAACTACTACAAGACACAGTAGGAGAGACATTAGACTTTCAGGTATAGTCAGGAACTTCCTGAATAGAGTCCTAGGGGCCCAACAGATAGGAAAGAGACTGGACTACATGAAAATAAAAAAGTTTCTGCATAGTTAAGGAGAGAATCACCTAGAAATACAGCCAACCAATTGGGAAAAGATCCTTACCAGCAATACATCAGACAAATGCCTAATATCCAATATATACAAGGAGCTCAAGAAACTAACCCCTCCCCAATCTAGTACACTAATCACTAAATGGGCAAGGGAGCTAAGGACCAATTTCTCAGAAGAGGTGAGAAGCGGAGCACCGGTGACTCACACCTGTAATCCTAGCTACTCAGGAGGCTGAGATTGGAGGATCATGGTTGAAAGCAAGCCCAGGTAGGAAAGCCCATGAGACTTTTACCTCCAATTTACCACAAGGAAACTGGAAGAGGTGCTATGGCTTAAGTTGTAGAGTACTTGCCTTGATCTGAAGGGCAGTGCCCAGGCCCAGAGTTCAAGCCCCATGACAGACAGAAGAATAAGGAGAGGAGGTGGAAGGAAGAGGAGAAGGAGGAGAAGGAGGAGGGAAGAGGAGGAGGAGAGGGGGGAGGGAAGAGGAGGAGGAGGAGGAGGAGGAAGAAAAGAAGAAGAAGAAGAAGAGGAAGAAGAAGAGGAAGAAGAAGAAGAGGAAGAAGAGGAAGAAGAGGAAGAAGAGGAAGAAGAAGAAGAAGAAGAAGAAGAAGAAGAAGAAGAAGAAGAAGAAGAAGAAGAAGAAGAAGAAGAAGAAGAAGAAGAAGAAGAAGAAGAAGAAGAAGAAGAAGAAGAAGAAGAAGAGGAAGAAGAGGAAGAAGAGGAAGAAGAAGAAGAGGAAGAGGAAGAGGAAGAGGAAGAGGAAGAGGAAGAGGAAGAGGAAGAAGAAGAGGAAGAAGAAGAAGAAGAAGAAGAAGAAGAAGAAGAAGAAGAAGAAGAAGAAGAAGAAGAAGAAGAAGAAGAAGAAGAAGAAGAAGAAGAGGAAGAAGAGGAAGAAGAGGAAGAAGAGGAAGAAGAGGAAGAAGAGGAAGAAGAAGAAGAAGAAGAAGAAGAAGAAGAAGAAGAAGAAGAAGAAGAAGAAGAAGAAGAAGAAGAAGAAGAAGAAGAAGAAGAAGAAGAAGAAGAATGTTAGGTTTTTAAAAAGAGGTAACCGAGTAAGAACCGCACCAGCATGCACGTGGTATTCAGATAAGGGGTAGGTTTATTCAGTAGACCTGCTGGGACCAGGCAAGGGTGGCACTCCACGTGGCTGGGAAAGGCCTGGGAATGAGAGAGAGCTGGGAAGAGAGGAAAGAGAGAGAAAAGAGCAGAGAGAGGGGTAAGAACAGTAGCACTCACGTGGTATTCAGGTAAGGGGTAGACCTGCTGGGACCAGGCAAGGTTGGCACTCCACGTGGCTGGGAAAGAGAGAGAGCAAGAGAGCAAGAAAAGAGCAGCAAGAGCTAGAAACGAACAGAGAGAGAAAAAAGGGGGCAGCAAGAGAGCAAGAGAAGAGCAGCAAGAGCTAGAAACGAACAGAGAGAGAAAAAAGGGGGCAGCAAGAGAGCAAGAGAAGAGCAGCAAGAGCTAGAAACGAACAGAGAGAGAAAAAAGGGGGCAGCAAGAGAGCAAGAGAGCGTCTGGGCCTGGGCTAGGCCTTATGTAGGGTATGGGCGGGGAAAGGTGTGGCCACATCAAATTCAGATGTGACCTCTTCCAGGTGTCCCAGTTGCCTAGGTAACGCAGGTACTGGGCGAGGTCTGTTCGTCGTCCAGGAATGGACCTTACATTCCAGCCTTTTGATAATTATGAAAAAGGGCGAAGACTCTCTCTGGCTACTTCCTGCTGGCAAGGGGCGTCGTAGGGGTAAAAGGCTGGGATGTGGTCCATGCTGGGAGAAGGCAGCAGGCTGCAGCTGTCGCTTGGGTGTTGATTCCTCGATGAAGTCTGGAGGAGGCGAGTCTGTTGGACGGAGTCTGGAGAAGTTTCATGAGGCATTGACGGAAACCTGAACAAATGGAAACTCTGACAATTTTTAAACCTAGAATGGCTAGCCTTTGAGAGGGAACCTAGAGGGGAGGGTCCCCGGGACCCAGCCTGCGTCACACTCTTCAGGGCACAAGCCAAAAAGTAGAGTCAGTCTGGTGAGTGAATAAGAGCTGACCAGGCAGAAGCGGCGTCCCGACTTCCCCCAGAGCCCTCTAGAGAGAAATGGCCAAGCCCCCAAAGCCAAGCGTCCTCGGCTTCAGAGGTGACCGGCCTTTCAGCTAAAGGCCGTAGGAGCTCTCTGGCGTGGCGCCACGTCTGGACAGAGACTGAGTGACAGAGAGCCGTAGAGTAGTTTCACTCACCAGAGTAGAGAAGTGGTGTGGACGTGGATGTGAAGGCCAGAAATGGTATTGGTGAAAAATCTCGCATGGTGTCAAGGCACTTTGGTTCACACAAAAGGGGTAGTTATTGGGTAGATGAAAAGAACACCATGCGCTATTCAGGCAGGAAAAGAAGTTACTGAACTGTAGTCCCACCCAGCATGGTGGAGAAGCATGGCTGAAAAAGGAAAGGGGGGGGAAGAGAGGTGACCTAGTAGGAGGTGACTGCTTCCTGGTCTGCCAGTTCCATGATGTCTGCAAGAAGTGAGTCTCTTCGATGAAGTCTGGAGGAAGTCTTCTCAGGCAGGGGGCTTGGTAGGCCCAAGGGGGGAACAGGTGTACCTCGAAGTCAGTGTTGGCATAGAAGGGGCAGGAGCAGGAGACCTTTTTATTCTTGACAGGTGAATCCACTGTGGCTGTCCCTTGAGCTTGACTGATCTGGGCATGTGAGTGAAGTCTATCTGCCAGTCTTCCCCTGGGGTGTGTCCCCGTGCTTGGTGTGTGGGGAATGCAGCTGGTCGGAGACCACCCTGTGAGGAAGTAAGAGAACACGTGGGGCAGGCTTGGGTAATAGCCTTTAGTCGAGTAGTTAGGCTAGGGCAATGGATTAAAGGTTTAAGAAGGTGGGAGAGAGGCTTGTATCCAATATGCAGCGCCTGGTGAACCTGGGAAAGAAAGCTGTCTGCTTGTGTCTCAGGAAGAACAACTCGTCCTTCCAGAGACCACCATCCCTGTGCTTCCTGGGAGGCTCCCTGGTGCATAAGTTCCTCGATCTCCTGTGGGGTATAAGAGGGTTGAATTGAAGGCAATACCAGAAGCAAGGGAGCTGGAAGTTGTCCCTGGAGTTGTCTCTGGGCTGCTAGCTTTGCCTCCCGGTCTGCTTTTGAATTGCCGACTGTAATGGCATCCAATCCTGTCTGGTGTCCTCTGCAGTGGATGACCGCAACCTGTTGGGGAAGGGAAGCAGCTTCTAATAGTTTAAGAATAAGTGAGGCATTAGTTATGGGAGTCCCTTTGGTGGTCAGGAAGCCACGTTCCTTCCAAATTGCTGCATGAGAATGGAGAATATGATAGGCATATTTTGAGTCTGTATAAATATTGATCTTCCGGCCCTTGGCTAGAATTAAGGCCCTAGTTAAAGCTATAAGTTCTGCCTTTTGTGAGGTAGTGCTAGGGGGCAGAGGGCTGCTTTCAAGAATGGTAGAGTTATTAACGATGGCATAGCCCGCAACTCGGCTTCCTGAAGAGGTAGATGTGGAACTGCCATCGATGTACCAGGTGTCTTCTGGGTCAGGAAGAGGAGTTTCCGAGATACCTGTAAAATGGGGTGTGAATTCCTCCAAGGTCTCTGTACAGGAATGGGAAAGAGGGTTAGAATTGGATGGAAGCAAGGTGGCTGGATTGAGCGGGGAGCAGCTTTCCAGTGAAAAGTCAGGGTTTTGAATAAAAGTAACATGAAACAGCTGTAGGCGGGAAGGGGAAAGGGAAGACAGGGATTTATGAGACAAAAGGTCCTTTAGTCTGTGGGGAGAGCGAATGGTAGTGGGTTGGCCAAAAGTGAGTTTTGTGCTCTCCTGTGCCAAGGTGGCTGCTGCGGCCAAAGCTCGGAGACATGCTGGCCAGCCTTTTACCGTTGGGTCTAGCTGCTTTGAGAGGTAGGCCACAGGTCTAAATGAGGGGCCTGACATTTGTCCAAGAACCCCAAGGCCAATTCCCCACTTCTCAGTGACATAGAGTATAAAGGGTTCCTTGAGGTTAGGTAGAGCCAGTGCTGGAGCCCGAAGAAGCGCTTGCTTCAGAACTTTAAATGGGGTGTCAATGGGCTTTGTGGGGTCTGGCGGCTCCAGTAGGGAACCTTTGGATGCCTCATAAAGAGGTTTGGCCAATGTAGCAAAACCGGGTATCCAAATACGAAGGAAGCCTGCAAGTCCCAGGAAAGACAGAATGTCCTCCTTGGTCTGTGGGACAGAGAGAGACTCAATGTAGGCTTTTCTATCAAGGGTAATTCTTCTCTCTGTAGGAGTTATGGACAAACCCAAGTATGTTACCTCTGACTTTGCTATCTGGGCCTTTGAAGGAGAGACTCTATATCCTTTTGTCAACAGGAAGTTGAGGAGGTCAGCTGTATGTTGGCGAGCCAACTCAAAGGAAGGGCTGCAAAGCAAAAGATCATCCACATACTGGAGAACAATGCTAGGAGACACCTGAAGAGAGAGGAGATCCTTTGATAAAGCCTGTCCAAAGAAATGGGGACTGTCTCGAAACCCTTGAGGGAGGACCGTCCAGGTCAGCTGTTGTGCCCTTGAAGTGTCTGGGTCCACCCAAGTAAAAGCAAAGAAATCTTGGCAGTCAGGATGCAGGGGGATTGTGAAGAATGCATCCTTGAGGTCCAGCACCGAGAAGTGGGTGGTACCAGGAGGTATCTGTGAAAGGAGAGTATATGGGTTAGGCACAACAGGATGAATGGGAAGGACTGCAGCATTAATAGTGCGCAGGTCCTGGACTAGGCGATAGGTCCCATCAGGTTTAACTACTGGCAGGATAGGGGTGTTAAAGGGGGAGTTAGTGGGTCTGAGAAGTCCTTGTTTAAGAAGGCGAAGGATGATGGGTTTTAAACCTTGCCTGTGCCTAAGGGAAATGGGGTATTGGGAAGTACCAGGGAAATGGGTAGGGTCTTTAAGTTTAATGAGGACAGGAGTATGGTGTCTAGCCATAGTAGGAGTGGAAGTATCCCAGATAAGAGGGTTGACAAGATCTGGAGGTAAAGGGAAAGGATTTAGTTGGGAAGTTACAGGTGGAGGTTCATCTAAAGACAAAAGTAGAACAGGTGTGGGCTGTTTGGGGATATGGAATGAAAGGGAGACCTGAAATTTAGAGAGCAAGTCCCTTCCTAGGAGTGGGGTAGGACAGTGAGGTAGGATTAGGAAGGAGTGTGAAAAAGGAAAGTCTTCTATTTTACATGATACTGGTCCCGTAGTTGGGGGACAGGTAGGTAGGCCATCTACACCCACCACCGAGATCTGGGAGGGAAAAGTCTTGCCTGTATATTGACATAGCACCGAGTAAGTCGCTCCCGTATCCAAGAGAAAAGATATTAACTTACCGGCTACATAGAAACACACCCTGGGCTCCGTCATTGTGATGGTCTGGTTGTTGGGAGCAGGTGGCCCTGGGCACCTTCATTCTGTAGCCAAGCAGAAAATCTCCGACCGGTCTGGCTCCGCCTGCCTGGGTGGGCGGGGTGGGGGAGGGGCTGGCCTACCTTGTGGAGGTGAGGAGGGGCAATCGACTCCCCAATGTCCTTGTTGTCCACACCTTGGGCAGGGTCCAGGTGGAGGTCGTGGTGAGGGACAGAATTTCGCCCAGTGGCCCTCTTGCCCACACTTGAAGCATGCTCCAGGTGGTGTTTGTTGGGTGCGTCTCCTCAGAGGAGGCCGGATGGCAGCAGCCAGGATTTGATAGTTTTCCCTCTCACGGGCTGTCTTATCGGCAATCTCCTGTTCCTCTCGATTATTGAAAACTTTAAATGCCATACTCACCAGATCTCGTTGAGGGGTCTGAGGACCGTTCTCAGCCTTTTTTAACTTTTTTCTAATATCGGGGGCTGATTGGGCAATAAAATGAGTATTGAGAACCACCTTAGCCTCTGGTGACTCTGGGTCCAGCCTTGTATAGCGCTGGAGCGCTACTGTAAGGCGTTCAAGAAATTCCGCCGGGTTTTCATTGGGCCTTTGAGTAATGTGGTTTAATTTGTCGTAATTAACAGGAAGATAGGCTGCCTTTTGAAGGCCAGCCACTAAGCAAGTTATCATCCTATTTCTGCTTTCCCGCCCAGGAGCATTATGTTGATAATTCCAATTGGGCTCTTCCCTAGGCACAGCTGTTGCTCCCACTGGAAAGTTAATATCTAGGCGGTGAGCTTCATCGGCATGTGCCTGGGCTGCAGTCCACACCCTTTCTTTTTCCTCAGCAGTAAGGGTAGAGGATAGCATTAGATATATGTCCTGCCAAGTAAGGTCATAGGTCTGAGCCAGGTTCTTAAACTGCTTGACATAATTATTAGAATCTTGGGCATAAGATCCCAGCCGCTTCTCAATCTGAGCAATATCAAACATTGAGAATGGCGCATGCACCCTAATTACACCTTCAGCCCCTGCCACCTCTCGCAAAGGGCACAGGGGGTCTGGTGGAGGTTGTGTGCCACCAGTGCGAGACCGGGTGTGAGCTGCAGGGGGGGAGGAGATAGAGGGTGAAGGAGAGGAGAGTGAAGAAGGTGGGGAAGGCACCAGATGCTCAGCAGGAAGAGGGGCAGAGTCAAAAAGAGGGTCAGGCACCTCAGGCTCCGGAGGGAGCCCTGCGCTAGAGTTGGGTTCTCCACGTGCCAGGAGGAGTGGAAAGGCCGGGCATGATTGGCATAGGGCCGGGTTGTCCCGGAGAGCAAAGAATGGCTGAATATGAATGACCTCAGACCATTTACCATTACGACGGCAAAAATCGTCTAAATCTCTGAGAATGACATAGTCCAAAGTCCCATCTCTGGGCCATCGAGAACGATTATCCAGTTGGTACTGTGGCCAAACTTGAGTGCAATAATAAATCAGGCGTTTCTTGTCGATGCAGTCAATAGACAAGACGTCCAGGGAACGCAGGAGGCATTTCAATGGAGTTTCCTCCTTTGGGCGTGACTTACAACAACCCATTAGAAATGCAAAAGAGAAAAACGTAGGGGGAAAAATTTAGTGAGTGAAGGAGGGCTTACTGAATGGAAGCGGTGTCCCAATTTACCACCGAGCCCTCTAGAGAGAAGTGACAAACAACCGGAGTCAAGTAAAGGCCTAGTAGGTTCTCCGGCGTGGTATCTGTAAAGAGACTGAACGACAGAGACCCCTTAGGGAGCAGGTCACTCACCAAAATGTAGAAGTGTCGAGGAAGATGCAGAGGCCAGCAATAGAATTGATGCACTGTGTCCGCAGCAGATAGACGGGTTCATAAAAGGCCGTCAGAACTGTGGGTATTCCTCAGAGCAAAAAGGGAAAAACAAAAATGAAAAAAAGAAAAAAAACAGAGAGGAATCTCGGCTGTCCTGACTTTAAGCCCTTTATCCGAGTCACGGCACCATTTATGTTAGGTTTTTAAAAAGAGGTAACCGAGTAAGAACCGCACCAGCATGCACGTGGTATTCAGATAAGGGGTAGGTTTATTCAGTAGACCTGCTGGGACCAGGCAAGGGTGGCACTCCACGTGGCTGGGAAAGGCCTGGGAATGAGAGAGAGCTGGGAAGAGAGGAAAGAGAGAGAAAAGAGCAGAGAGAGGGGTAAGAACAGTAGCACTCACGTGGTATTCAGGTAAGGGGTAGACCTGCTGGGACCAGGCAAGGTTGGCACTCCACGTGGCTGGGAAAGAGAGAGAGCAAGAGAGCAAGAAAAGAGCAGCAAGAGCTAGAAACGAACAGAGAGAGAAAAAAGGGGGCAGCAAGAGAGCAAGAGAAGAGCAGCAAGAGCTAGAAACGAACAGAGAGAGAAAAAAGGGGGCAGCAAGAGAGCAAGAGAAGAGCAGCAAGAGCTAGAAACGAACAGAGAGAGAAAAAAGGGGGCAGCAAGAGAGCAAGAGAGCGTCTGGGCCTGGGCTAGGCCTTATGTAGGGTATGGGCGGGGAAAGGTGTGGCCACATCAAATTCAGATGTGACCTCTTCCAGGTGTCCCAGTTGCCTAGGTAACGCAGGTACTGGGCGAGGTCTGTTCGTCGTCCAGGAATGGACCTTACAAAGAAGAAGAAGAAGAAGAAGAAGAAATGGTAAGCATGGCAAAGAAACATGGAGGAAATATTCATCATCCCTGGTCATAAAGGAAATTCAAATAAAAACAACCCTGAGATACTATCTCACCACAGGTAGACTGGCCAACATTTTCCATTCCAACAAGAAATGTTGTAAACAGAACCCTACTGTACTGCTGGTGTGAATGTAAACTAGTACAACCATACTCTGGAAAGCAGTCCCAAGGTTCCCAGGAGTGGGCATCTACCCTGAACATCATGAGCCAGGATATGATAAGGACACCTGCACATCCATGTTCATTGCTGCACTATTCACATTAGCCAAAATATGAAATGACTCAGATGCCCACAATAGATGATGGCATCCAAAAAATATGGTACTTATACAAAATAGAAATTTACACATCATTAGAAAGAATAAAATAATGTCAGTTGCAGGAAAATGGCTGGAACTAGAACAAATCATGTTAAGTGAGGTAAGCCAAGATCAGAGACAAATGGCCTATGTTCTCCCTAGTATGTGTTTTTAGTTTTTGACGATTCAGGCTTCTTTTCCTTATGTATGGTATATTCACGTGTATGTCTTTGCAAGAGTGTGGGAAGGGCACAGAACTGGAGGGGAAGAAGGTGACAAGTGCAATAGTGGAGGGCACTAGACACTGGTGAAAGTGAACTACGCAACTCTCGGGTGGAGACAGAAGAGAGGGACCGGGAGAGAGCAAGGGAATGGAAGACACTGTAGGAAAGGAAATGTACTTGTTACCTGACTCATGTAATCAGAATCCCACTGTAGATCATCTCTAGAAGAACAGTGAAGTAAATTAATGTAAAATAAATAAATGAATTTTAAAAGATGTAGGATTTAGAGGCACTTCCACTGGTCCCAGTGGAGTGGGCAAGGCACCGTGACCTGTGAGGAAGGGCTAGACCAGAAGTTCTTCTGTGTGGGGCTGCGTGGGGCACAGATATGGGCCCAGGCCACCCAACCCAAACCTCCGAAAAGCCTCGTCTCTATTATATTTTATTTCTTGTGTGTATGTGGTGTGTGTTCATACTTGCATGCATGTGCATGCACACATGAACAAGTCCTGGTGTTTACTGTCCCTGAGATTTTTTCACTCAACGCTGGAGCTTTGTTATTTGAGCCACAGCAGTACTTTGGCTTTTTGGTGGATAATTGGAGAGAGGGGTCTCATAGACTTTCCTGCCCAGGCCAGCTTCAAACCGAGTCCCCAGATCTCAACCTGCTGAGTAGGTTGGATTACAGGCATGAGCTTCTGTGCCTAGCTTCATCTTTCTTCTTTGCAGTTTTTCTTCTCACAAGTATTTGTAACAGCAATGGTAGCACTCTAACTCAGCTCCATGTGCCCAGCCGAGCCTAGCACCGAGTCGAAAGCCAAGACCTCAAGAATATTTGTTAACTGACTGGAGAGTGAGGAGGAGGTCCCAAAGCAAAGCTTTCAAGGGTATCCCTAAAACCAGGCAGGTTGCAGAGCAGGCAGGAGGCACTGTGGACAGTAATACTTCGGTCTCAGCAGGGCTCTTCCCTTCTGCCAAATCAACTTAATAATGAAAATGTCTTTAATGGGGGCAAGATGGTGAAATGTAATGAACTCTCTAATTGAGATCTAGAACTTTAAAAGTAATTAGTGGCAGGGCTAAATTGTCCTTAACAGGAGTGCTGGAATAGACCAGGCAGCGGCTGGGAGGGCAGAGACCAGCTGGGAGGGGATATGTGTCATTAGCATTCTTAACCTGTGCACAGGTGCCCCCACCAGGCTGGCACCCTCTTAGAAGGAGCTTTAACAGAAGACCAACACAAAGCAAGAGAGAAGGGTGGATTAGCTAGACAAACAGATAAGACAGACAGATAGATGGATTAGAAAGAGAAGACAGATAGATCAGGCAGACAGATAAAATAGACTCATTAGATAGGTAGATAGGTAGCTAGGTAGGTAGGTTGATAGATAGGTAGGTAGATAGATAGTTAAATAGATAGATAGATAGATAGATAGATAGATAGATAGATAGATAGATAGATAGATAGATAGATAGATAGATAGATAGATAGATAGATAGATAGATAGATAGATAGATAGATAGATAGATAGATAGATAGATAGATAAAGATAGATACACAAATGAGCTAGTCAGGCAGACATTTCCTCCACAAGGAGGCCCTGCTTCAGCCCTTGGGTGAAGCCTGCAGGTCTAGGCCTCCGGACCTCCAGGCCTGTGCTTTGCCCTGGCCCCAGGGACACCCCAACCCAGCAGCCGCAGGAAGTGATTGTTAAGTGGGCGATCAGTGATCACAAGCCAGCTGGCGGCAGATGGCCTCTATATTTAGAGGAGGAATTAATGTGATTAAGAACACATCACAGGCCAAGAAAATGAGCACAGTGAGGGCTCCAAATGGCTCCCAAAGGGGAAACAAGGAGCAAAGAGAGCCTTCGCTTGTCCTGTGTTGTGGTTTGCCATGTCTCCCCAGACCTCTCCTTGTCTCGGTCCTGGCACCCAGGGTGGGTCGGCCTGTGTGTGCACCCCAGGATGAAGATGGGGTCTGGCTTTGCTGGCCAGGGACAGGCAGGGAGATGTGTGTATGGGATCCCAAAGACCTGGAACTTGAGCACCTCCTGTCTCTCCCTCCTGATCCCAGACTTCCAATCTCCAGGAGATTCACCACCTTCTCCCTCTCTACCATAGCTGGCAATGGTACCCCCTGCTAACCAGCCCCCACACACCCCTCCAACCCTCTGCCTCCTGTGCCCCCACTGTTCTAATCACTTCTAAATACCCAGGGCTGGCCCCGCCTGCAATCCTCCCACCTACAGCTCCTGTGTATCTGGGTGATAGGCATGTGCTACACACCTGGCTTGTTTCATTGAAATGAGGTCTCACAAACTTTTTTTTTTTTTGCCTGAGCTAGTCTTGACCCATAATGTTCAAACCAAGAAGCATCTGGGAGGCCAAAAGTAAGTGTCCAAAGATGGAAGCTGCATCCTGAGGTTGATGCAGGAGTCAGATGGCAAGGTGGGATGCAGGCTCACCCACAACTGCTCAATTCCAAGACCCCAGGACACATTCAGTCTCTGTGTTTATGTGAAATCATGGCACAGTGGGCCCAGTCAACTCCAGATGCTTTCATTGTGTTCCAGATCCCTAGGAGAAATGAAAAAGCTCTAAGGTCAGTCATTATTTGAGATGCATCTGTTCTGATTGGTGGAAACTTCTCCCTCACACAAGTGTGCACACACTCACCCAGGCACATGTTCGCACACATCCCTGTCTTTTCTTGGGAGAGCTGTGTGTCCCATTATTTAGCTTAGGGAAGAGCTATGTGGCTTCGAGTGGAGGATATGAAATTGAGGGGCGAAGGGCCAACACTGGGATGCTGTCAGCTGTCAGCTGCTGCCGGTGCAGATATTACCCCGCCATTGCTGAAAACAAAAGACCACAGCCTGCCACGTCTCCATTTGTCAACCTGAACCTCTGATAGAGCCAGAAGGGGCCGTCTCTGAATTCTTCATTCTCCAAGAAGCCCAGGCTTGCTACGTCCCAGTGAATGGAGTCATGATCACAGGCTGTGTGGCTCTCCCACTGCCATCTGAAAATATCCACAGCAGGGAGCAGCAGGCAAGGATTGCTCAGGACGACAAATAGAAAATTCCACAAGTCTGGGAGATAACCCTCCTCTACCTGAAGGAGAAAGGAGAGCCTGTGAGTCTAGGAAAGTTCTGGATCCAGGCAGAAGCAGCTCCTCTGTCCCCTGTGGTGGCAGGCACACCACACCCCGAGCAGCCACGCCTGGGCCCCTGGCAGCAGAGCTTCGTGATGCACAGGACCCACCTGTCTCACAGGACCCCGATTTCACTCAAAAGCAGGAGGAGACAGCACTTCCCACAAGGTGTCACTGATAAAACAGTTCTCTGTGCAATGGGAATTTTGTTTGTTTTCCTTTGTGCCGGTCCTGGGGCTTGAACTCAGAGCTGGGCGCTGTCCCAAAACATTTTCATTCACTTTCACAGCTCCACTTCTGGCTTTTGGTTGGCTCCATGGAGATAAATGTCTTGAGGAGTTTCCTACCCATACTGGCTTTGAACCATGATCTCAGCCTTCTGTAGTAGCTGGAATTACAGGTGTGAGGCACCAGGGCTGGGCCAACATGAATTTCAGATCTCCTCCATCTGACAGACAAAGTGGGAGGGTGGGGTCTCCACTACAAGAAACACTTCTGTACCATGGGGCCTTGGCCAGGAGGGTTCCCACCCCTGAGGTGTGGAAATGGGGTGCTGACATCGACAACCCCGCTCCCCCCTTCCCCCCGGGTTGTTTTGATCATGAAGACCCTACAACACCGTGCTGCATACAGAGCCAGACACCATAAAGGTTCAATGAATCACAACTGTTACTGCCGTGGCACTCTTCCCTCATCAAATATGGAAAAGGGCAAGAAAAATAAACAACTCACTGGGAATCTCTCTACAAAAATAAAAACTTTAAATTAAAAGAAGAAGAAGCCTGTGATGTTAGTGCATTGGTAGTGTGTGGCTAGGACCGGGCTTGGGCTCACTGATCGGTGGAGGTCCCTGTCAGGTGCTCGGTGGGTGCCACGTGGAGCCCGGTCGCTCAGATTCCCCCGACTAACCCATCGACGTTTTCGCTGCCAGCACAGACACGTGGGAGTGATGGACCCTGAGCCAGTCCACAGACAGGGGGTGGACCCAGGATTAAGAATGGTCTACCCTCAAACAACATCCCTCATACTACTCCAGCTCCCCATCTATACCAGAGGCAGTCTGGACAAATGGAAATCAGTCCTGTATTCTGGCTATGGCTAACAGGAGTCACTAGCTTTCAGGCTAAACCACTCTAATTTCCTGAAGATGAATTAAAAACTTTATAAGAAATCAGGAAGTAAGCCACAGAAAATACTCACCTCCTTCCATAAAGAAAAACAGACCACAGAACACCTGTAACACCTACAACAATTGGAATTCACAGCTCATCTTCAGGTAGAGCTTGTTTAATTTCCAACATCTTAGTCAGTTTCTAAAACCTTGGCAGAATGTCAGAGGGTTACCAATTACATTAGAACAACCCATAAAACAAGCTCTCAAGGGAGGTAGGGATCAGGAGGATTTAAATTCAAGGCCAGTGTAGCAAACAAGAGGATTCCCCATCTCAACCAATAAGCCAAAGGTAACTGCATTCCAGCTCCTCAGCAATCACAGGAGGGAAGATCTTGCTCTGAATCCAGCTGTAAGCAAAAACAAGAGATGGAATCTAGAAAAGAAAACAAAAAAAGCATGGAGGGAATGGCTCAACTGGTAAAGCACTGCCTAGAAGGGAAAGGCCCGAGTTCAAAACCCCAGCAATAGCCAAAAAAAAAAAAAAAGAAAAACTCACATCTTGACCTGCTGCCCTTCATAGAATGAGTCGTGTCATACAACGAGGTCTTGCTAACTTGCCATCCCCACAGCTTTGGAAGGGGACAGTCCTAGTCTGACCATCAAGTCCTGCCCAACATGCCGGTGTTGGTGCTGCACAGCCCTGAAGTTGTGGACATGGGTTTCCAGACATGACCACCTCCAAGCTCCCGGAAATGATCGAGGGTCCTTGGACCCTCAAGGCCATTAGTCCTTCATTATTATGCCGCCTTCGCCCTTTGCCTTCACTTTGTATTAGTAAGCCTGCTCCCACTCGTGTCTCCTCTCCATCTATCCTTGAATTCTTTCTAGAACCTTCCAGCCCCTCTGACCTGGCAACAGCTACAGCTGCCATACAACATTTCCACACTTGATCTCTAAAACATTTCCTTAGTCCTCCATCCTCTGCTTTTTCCAGTGTTGTACAGAGCAGTGGAGAATTCCTGAGGCCCATGGTTCCAGAAAGGGTGGACACTGATAACAGGCCATGGGCTCTAAAGTTCTTAGCCCATGGCAGAGCAACTGAATAAGAGAATTCCTGCTGAGTTTCCTCAGCTTGGAATTGTGTTAGGCAAGAAATAATCCTCAAGCTGGGTGCCAGTAGCTCATGCCTGTAATCCAAGTTACTCAGGAGGCTGAGATCTAAAGATCTCAAACCCAACCTAAACAGGAAAGTTCATGAGACTTATATCCAATGAACCACCTAAAAATTGGAAGTAGAGCTGTGGCTTACCATGGTAGAGCACTCGCTCTGAGCAAAAAAATCTCAGAGGAAATGTTTAGGCCCTGAGTTCAAGCCCCATGATGGACAAAAATAAGAAGAGTCCTTAGCTGGAGGAAGCCACTCAGATTTTTGGAGATGTTTCAACAACTTGTTTGATGATTCCTTTCACAGCTGGCTAGGGAATCTCACTTCCTCAATTCACTCCCTGCACACCCTCCCACAAGCACTCTGCCCTTTGCACATGCACTTTGCTCTGGCTATTGGGCCATCAGCAAATATAAACAGAAGCTTCCTGGTGAGAAGTCTTCCACCAAGTGAACACACTTAGATTAGCCAGCCAGCAATCAGCACTAGTGTCAGACCAATGCAAGAAGCCGTATTGGAAAGCTGAGCCTCAAACCAGCTCCCAAGTGAAGTTAGCTTTATGCCCACTTTTGGTCCTCAGCTCCACCCAGCCCTGAGCTACTGTCTGCCCTGGAGTTCCCGCCCTACAGCAGGCCACTCCCTCTCTCCACCCAGACCCACCTGAGCAAACACCCACTTCACTTCCTACTCCCAGCCCCTCCTGCTACCTGAATAGGGACGGATGCCATGTGTTCCCTGTTCGGGGAAATATGGCTTCTCTAATACACCTTGTAGTAATCTTTCTCTTGTGCCTGCTTGCCTTTGGGTGGTCCCCTGGAATGGGCATGAAGGATCCTTTCAAGCAGGACCCCTGTAACTCCCCAAACACCCAAAATTTATGTCCACACAATACATGAGTCAATAAAAGGGATACCAAACCAGCAAAAATAAATAAATAAAAAATTTTAAAAAATAAATAAACAAAGAAGAAGAAGAAGAAGAAGAAGAAGAAGAAGAAGAAGAAGAAGAAGAAGAAGAAGAAGAAGAAGAAGAAGAAGAAGAAGGAAGAAGAAGAAGAAGAAGAAGAAGAAGAAGAAGAAGAAGAAGAAGAAGAAGAAGAAGAAGAAGAAGAAGAAAGAAAGAAAGAAAGAAAGAAAGAAAGAAAGAAAGAAAGAAAGAAAGAAAGAAAGAAAGAAAGAAAGAAAGAAAGAAAGATAGAAAGAGCTGGAGATTGTTGGGAGCCGACAGTAAAGTTTAAAGGTCATCTTGACCCAAATGCTCAATGTGGGGCATGTACAAGAAACTGGGTTACTTAAAAACCACCAGGTGCCTGGGATTTCTTTGTTATGTCTGCAGAGATTGTTTTACTTTCTACTAGTACCTTGTCTTTTTTTTTTTTTTTTACTGCACTCTGTTTTAACTGAAATTTTCCTTGTTTTTCTAGACTTTGGTAACCTTATGTTACCTCTTGACTTCTAATTCCATATAATAGTGAAAGTTAAAAATAA
>NW_027205006.1:0-18286 GCF_024711535.1 Dipodomys merriami | reverse complement strand
GTGTCAACGTCTAGTGCCTTGGGGTCCCTGGGTAAGGCTAACGAAATCACCAGGACACAGGGATGCAGAGTGCAAACAGCAATTGCCACTGCATGCTGTGCTTTATTGTTAGTGGGTATTTAAAGACAAGCAAGCATAATCTTTGCCAAGATTTGGTTAGAAAACATTCACACAAAAAATTTCCACAGATACATTTTTACTTAACCTATGAGACAATGTCTAGGTATATTATTATCTAAACTATTTTAGAACAAGCTCAAACCACTTCTCCAATCTCAGGAAAATGCTTGACTAGCTGTTCATCTATGCTTAAGCAAGCAGAAGAGCCACTTCCTCAGCTCTCAGGAGCCTGTGACATGTGTCTGGAGATAGGGAGAGAGAGAACGTTTTCCCTCTCTAGCCTGGCGTTCCAAGAGCTTTCCTAATCCCAAACACAGTCCTCAGACAATCAATTCCGAGGCTGGAGCCTGCATCATTCTGCCCCCTCAACATAGACCCTGAGTCTTCACACTATAGAAATCTTATTTTTTTCTTCCATAAACAAGGTGTTTTATTTGGGATTATTCAAGTCCTTTAAAGAAAGTGAATGTCTAATTTTTCATCATGTCTTCTGGTTTTGGGTGGAGTACTGTACTGGTAGTAAACTCCTGCCTTCTTTTCCTCTAAGAAAAGTTCATAACTTGCAATGCTTTTTAGGTTAGTCTGTGAGTAGAGATACCACATAAAATTTCCACAGCAATATTTGAGATTAAAATGGAGAGAGACATAATATTGAAATGAAATTTAGAAATTGTTCCTGGCATGAATATTTTATAGGAAGCAGTTCCACCAATTAGCTCCATAGATGTGCAGAGTCCTGATAGCTGGACACTACCTGAGGCACATGTAACATTAGAAAAATAAATCAGCTCTGTAGAATTCATTGGACTCCTGGTAACATGAACATAGACTGAGTTCCATGAAATGAAATAGGTGAAGTCGACAGTTCTTTACCCATTTGCGGTAAGATTAAAAACGCATTTCTCAGTTGCTCAATCTTTGTAATTGCTTGGATGCCTGCTTACAAGAACTCTTGGAGCAGATGTTGATCTTTTATGTTTACCCTATGGTTCCTGGCCTCCCTGAATTTGCAACTGCTTCCTTCAAAGTACATGTTCACCTGGGTTTAGATGGAAGATGAAAACTTGGCACATCTTTATGTTTTGAATCTTCATACCAGAGGATTTGGCAAATGACTGTTTGCTGTTTAGATGTTCTTAAAAGCCAGGAACTCCCATTAGCATTTGTACTAAGCAATTAGAAACTTTCTTTTAAGTTAACATAATCATTTTAGTAGTTATATAAAACTTGCATATTTTTGTTAGAAATTACAAGTTAAAGGGTCTCAGACTTTTCTACCATGTACTTAAAACTAAAGAGTTAGCATTGAAAATTCTTGATTTAGGTGAAATGTGTTTTACTGTGACAATCTGTGTTCTGAAAATATGAAATTTACCCAAATTAATTTCATATTGTTACCATTGATTTTAAAAATGCATTTTAATTCAATGTTATCTTTTTATATCACAGAGTTACATCATTTCATGCAATTCTCAGAAATGTCATTTACATGTGACTCTGTGTGACAGAAAAAAAACACAATAAAAATAGTGTAATTGTTTCTGTGGATTTTACTGGAAAAAGCATAGAGAAAACTATGAAGGATGAAATTTAACTCTTTGAAAAAGACTTGTTTTTATGTAATTGTTTACAAATTAAACATGTATCACTTTCTATGTGTTTACAAATTAAACTTGTATCACTTTCTATGTTATGTGCTAGAAATACATTCTGAGAAAATCAGTCTTACTCTCACAAAAGCAAGTTTAGTGAGGGAATTAATTGTATAATCATAGATCAACTACTTGCTCTTGTAGCTTTTAAAAGAGAGAAAATGGAAAAATTATGAGCATATGGGAAAGAATAAAATATAATAAATCTGTGTGTGTGTGTATGTGTGTGTGTGTGTGTGTGTGTGTGTGTGTGTGTGTGTGTGTGTGTGTGTGTGTGTGTGTGTGTGTGTATGTTCTGTGCTAGTCCAGGCCTTAAACTCCATGCCTAGACATTGTCTTGGAAGAGATTTGCTGTAGGCTTGATCTCTACCACTACAGCCACAGATACATTTCTGGCTTTGGGTTCTTAATTGGAGTTAAGAATCTCACAGACTTTCATTTCTGGACTGGCTTTGATCATCAATCTTCAGATCTCAGCCTCCTGAGTAACTTATAATCATAATAGTGAACTACCTGTGCCCAAATTAAATCTATGTTTTCATGAAATGTCATTTAAGCTAAACTTAAATAAATGAGTTGGTTATTGGGAACACCACAGTGAGATGTTAAATATCAATCTTGTGTTGTATTTTCATAAAAGACTCATGACTACCTATGGAAAAGAAAGCCAGACTTCTGTTTTCATCTACTACAAAACAAGATTAAATAATAATCTCTTAAATTCATTGTTTTACCTTGAAATATTGAACATTCAAAGTTTTGCATATGAATGGAATTGTATTATTAAAATTTGTAATATTAAAATTAATTGAATGAGTGTCACAGTCCTGTTTTTTACTGAAGTGTAAATAAGCATTCAAGCAATGAGTGCTGCTGACAAACTTGGAAACAAGTGTTTACCTCATCAAAATTGGGAAGAAACTGAATTTACTATTTTCATCTATTTCATTATGTATACATTTATTTGTGTGTGTGACCATACCAGAAAATGATACCAGAACTTCACATTATCCTTTGACTTTTTTGTTTTGTTTTGTACTTTTTGCTATTCTAGGGGCTTGAACTCTGGGCCTGGGTGCTGTCCTTGACATCCTTTTTCTCAAAGCTACCACTTTGAGCCTCAGTGCCACTTCTGGTTTTCTGGTGGTTAATTGGAGGTAAGAGTCTTATGGACTTTCTTGCTCTGGCTAGCTTCAAACTGTAATCCTGAGTTCTCAGCCTTTTGACCAGCTAGGATTACAGGCATGCGCAACTCACGGCCAGCCTTCCTTTGATATAATATTTTTTTTATTCATGTCTGGTGATCTACCACTTGAGCCACATCTTAGGCCAGTATTTTGTTGGTTCCTAAAAGAAGATGCAATCCCACAGAATTTCATACTTTTCTGGCTCTGAATTGAATTCCTTTAGTACTTAACTTCCTGAAAAGTTAGGGTTGCAAACATGAGCCAGTGGCAACCAACTTTCAGTTATACTTTTAGTAGGCCTAAACATAATATATTACCCATAATTTTACAGATCCAGAAATTAAATTGGGAATGTCTAATATATTTTGCCCAAGCCCAAATTGAATCATATTGTGTATGTATTTATTAATAATGACTTTATTCAAATTTCCTATGCAAGTTGAGACTATAATAACTTTCCAACAAAATAAAATCGTTTGCCCACCCCAGATTTGGTTTCATTTTTTGTTTGCAAATTAGTAATGATAATATGATCTTCGAGGAAAAGTATGTGAAACAGTTAATAAGAAACAGTACTTGCCATATAGTTCTTCATTAATGTTATTATTGTCACCATTATTGCTTTGATAGAGTCCTATTTTGGTGAATTGAGTTCTCTCATTTTTAAAATTAACTTTAGGTAGAGTTGCCATTATATAAAGCAGTTTATGAATACAATATACTTGATCAGTGTCACCTCTTTCAACATTCTCACCCATCTTTCCTTACCTACCCAATTTGTTCACTTTTTAATTTTTTTTTTTTTTTTTGTTGGTCGTGGGGCTTGAACTCTGGGCCTGGGCCCTGTCCGTCAGCTCTTCAGCTCAAGGCGAGCGCTCTACCACTTGAGCTACAGCGCCACTTCCAGTTTTCTGGTGGTTTATTGGAGATAGGAGTCTCATGGTCTCTCCTGCCTGGGCTGGCTTTGAACCGCAATCCTCAGATCTCAGCCTCCTGAGTAGCTAGGATTACAGGCTTGAGCCACCAGCGCCCGGCTTCACTTTTTAAATTTTATAAGATATACATTGGATACTTTTTAAATATATATTACTTAATATATTAAATATAATTAAATAAAATATACATTTTATTCAATATATATACTGTATAGAGGGGTTACAGTTACATGAGTAAGGTTATGAGTACATGTCCTAACAAGCAGTTACCTCCTCCTTTGATTTTCCCTTAACATCCCTTCCCTCCCCACATCCCCAACAACTATTTCACCCACCTGAAAGTTGTAAAGTTAGTTTTCAACATAGTGTCGTGTACATCCCATTGTTACAATGTGTCAACTATATCCTTATTTCAGAATTTTGTTATTTCCCTCCCCCTCCCCAAATTAGAAAAATGTATACAAAAGATTCAGGGAACTGGAATAAAACACAGTGAAAACAGGGGTTATACCATGGGGAAAGAACATACAAAAGAAACAAAAAATCACATAGTACATTATAAGTACATTAAATACAAGAGCAGCAAAGATAAAGCCTCTGTGTCCCTATCGTAGGGTTCATTTTGTTTAGCATCATTTTATATGTACATAGCCGTTTGAACTGTTCTGCTTGTCCTAGACATATAGTAGGTATTGCAAATAAGGGAAACTATGTTTCTTTTGGCTTGACTTACTCCACTTAATATATATTGTTTTCAAGTCTTTTCATTTCCTAAAAAATGAGACAGTGTCATTCTTGCTGATGGAGGCTAAGAATTCCAACATACATAAACATATATATGTATATATATGCATGTATATGTATATATATACACACACACACACACACACACACACACACACACACACACACACACACACATGCACCACACTTACTCGATCCATTCATCTACTGAGGGCCTTCTGGGGTGGTTCCATAAATTTATATATATATATATATATATATATACAATTTTTTTATTGTAAAAGTAGTGTACAGAGGTGTTACAGGTACATGAGTAAGGTAATTAGTACATTTCATATCGAACATTGTTACCTCTTTCTTTGTTTTTCCTCTACCATACTTTCCCTTCCTCCTCCCCAACTCCCCCCTCCTCCTACAAGTTGTAAAGTTGGTTTTCAACATAGTTCCTTGTACATCTCACTGTTACAATGGGTCAACCTGTATCCTTGTTTCAGCATTTTGTTATTTCCTTTCCCCTCCCCAAATTAGAAAAATGCATATACAAGATTCAGGGCACCAATATGAAATACAGTGAAACCAGCGGTTATTACATGGGAGGAAAACCTACAAGAGAAACAAAAAAATCACATAGTATATTTTAGATACATTAATAAAAATAGCAAGAAAGAAAAAAATAAGTTGTTTCCCTATCTTGGGGTTCATTTCACTTATCATCATTTATGGTGATATGTACATAGCTTTTGACCTTTTCTGCTTATCCTCGACTTATACTAGTTATTGCAAATAAGGGAAACCATGGGACTTATGTTTCTTTGGGTCTGGCTTATTCCACTTAATATAATTTTTCCACGTCTTTCCATTTCCTAACAAATGAGGGAAATGTCATTCCACATTTTCTTGATCCATTCATGGTCTGAGGGGAATCTGGGTTGGTTCCATATCTTAGCTATGATAAATAATGCTGTGATAAACAGTTGTGCTGGTAGCTTTAGTTTAGCCTTGTTTGTGATCTTTGGATAAATGCCCAAAAGTGGGATTTCAGGGTAATAGGGCAGCTCTATGTGGAGTCTTTTTAGGGAACTCCATACTGCTTTCCAAAGTGATTGAACAAGTTAACACTCCCACCAGCAATGCAGTAGGGTTCCCTTTTGGCCACATCCCCTCCAGCATCTGTTGTTATTGTATTTCTTGATTATAGCCATTCTAATTGTGGTGAGGTGGAATCTCAATGCTGTCTTGATTTGCATTTCTTTTGTGACTAGAGAAGTTGAGTATTTCTTCATGTGTCTATTGGCTATTCTTATTTCCTCTTCAGAGAAGTTTCTCTTTAAGTCTTTAGCCCACTTATTAATTGGGCAATTCTTTCTTTGAGGATGTGTTGCTGGGGGATTTAAATTTTTGAGTTCTCAGTATATTTTAGATATGAAGCCTGTGTCTATTGTATGGCTAATGAAGATCTTCTACCAATATGTGGGCTTTCTATTGATCTTGCTATGTCCTTTGCCAGGCAGAAGCACTGCAGCTTCATGCAATCCCATTTGTCCAACCTTTCTTTGATTTGTTTTGTTTCTGGGTCATTATTGAGAAAATTTTGGCCTATGCCAAGGAGTCCTAGAGTTTTGCCTATTTCTTCCTGTAATGTTTTCAGGGTGTCTGCTTTAATTTGAGATCTTTGGTCCATTTGGAATTGATTCTGGTGCAGGGTGATATACAGGGATCTAGCTTTAATTTTCTACAGGTGTTTAACCAATTTTTCCAGGATATTTACTGAAGAGGCTCTCTTTCTTCCATTCTATTTTTTAGCTCCCTTATTCGGTGGCTATAGGTCTTTGGGTTCATTTCTGGGTCTTCAGTCCTATTTTATTGGTCCTCAGGTTTGTTCTTGTGCCAGTACCAAACATTTTTTATTAGTATGGCAAGGTGACATGGCCAAAAGGGAACTGTATTGGTGGTGGGAATGTAAACTTGTTTGACCAGTTTGGAAATCAGTAATAAGGTTCCTCAAAAGACCACACAGAACTCCCTTATGACTCAGCAATCCCACTTTTGGGCATTTACCCAAACGATCACAAACAAGGTCATACCAAAGTTACCAGTACAACTATGTTTATCACATCATTATTCACCATAGCTAAGATATGTATCCAACCCATATGCCCCTCAGTAGAAGAATGGATCAAAAATGTGATATATATATGAAATATATATATATATATATATATATATATATATATATATATATATATATCACATTGTGTGTATGCCTCCATCAGAAAGAATGACATTGCCTATTGGTTAGGAAATGGAAAGACTTGGAAAAAATTGTATTAAATGAAGTAAGCCAGACCCAACAAAACATGGTCCCATGGTTTGCTTTATTTGCAATAACTAGTATATGTCCAAGAGAAGAAGTAAAGCTATGTACATGTGACCATATAAGATGATGAGAAATGAACCCCAAGATAGTACACAAGGACTGTTGTTTTTAATGTATTTATAATGTACCATGTGATTTTTTTTGTTTCTTTCATATATTCTTCCCCCATGGTATAACCCCTGTTTTCACTGTATTTGATGTTGGCGCCCTGTACCTTGTTATATACATTTTTCTGATTTGGGGTGGGGGAAGGAAATAACAAAATACTGAAACAAGGATACTGGCTGACCCATTGTAACAATGAGATGTATAAGACATTATGTTGAAAATGAACTTTACAACAGTAGGGACTTGGGGTGGGGAGGGAAGGATTGAGGAGGTAGGGACGGAAGGATAGTAGGGGAAAAACAAAGGATGAATTAACAATGCTCAATAGGAAATACACTCATTACCCTACTTATGGAACTGTAACCCCTCTGTACAGTATTTTTACAATAAAAATATATATGAAAAAAAGAGTTGCTTTCCTGGATTTCAGCAATGTTCTTCTCGTTATTGGCATACAGAAAGGCCATTTAGTTTTGAGGATTAATTTTATTTGCTAGTACTTTGCCAAAGTTTCTGATCAGCTGGAGTAACCTGGAGGTGGAATCCATCGGGTTATTTAAATACAAGATCATGTCATTTGTATAGTGGAATAGTGTTATTCGTCTTTCCCTATTTGGATCCCCTTCATATTTGCATCTTATCTTATTACTCTAGGAAGGTATTCTAATACTAACTTGAAGAGAAGTGAAGAGAATGGACATCCTGGTCTCGTTCCTAAATTTAGAGGAAAAGTCTTTAGCTTTTCACCATTAAGTATAATGCTGATTGTACATTTGTCATACACAACCTTATTTTATTGAGGAAAGGTCTGTCAATTCCTAGTTTTTCCAGAGCTTTCATCATAAAGGGGTGTTGGATCTTGTCAAATGCTTTGCCTGCATCAATTGAGATAATCATGTGATTCTTATCTTTTTCTATTCTTGTTCTTATTCTTGTCTATGTTGATGTGATGGATTAATTATATTGATTTGGGTGTATTGAACCAGCTTTGCAGCACTGAAATGAATCCTATTTGATCATAGAGTATGATTTTTTTGATGAGTTGTTGAAATCGATTGGACAAAATTTTGTTGAGAAGTTTTGCATTGATGTTCATCAAAAATAGGTCTCTATGGTCTGGAAAGGTGGCTCAATGGTATAGTGCTTGCCTTGCATGCATAAGGCCCTGGGTTCCATTCCTCAGCAACACATAAGCAGAAAAAACCAGAAGTAACGCTATGGCTCAAGTGGTAGAGCACTAGCCTTGAGCTGAAGAGCTGAGGGACAGTGCCCAGGCCCAGAGTTCAGGCCCCAGATCAACAAAAATAATTAGAGTCTCTAGTTCTCTTTCTTTGAAATTCCTGCCTGGTTTTGATATGAGGATTACGATGGCTTTATAAAAGAGTTTGGGAGTGAACTTTCACTTTCAAATTAATTGAAAAGTTGGAGGAATATTGGTATGAGTTCTGATTTGAAGGTCTTTTAGAATTCCACTGTAAATAGTTCCAGTCCTGAGCTTTTCTTGGATGGGAGGTCTTTTATTGCTGTTTCTATTTCGATGCTAGATATGAGTCTGTTAAGTTGATTTAAGTCATCTTGGTTTAGTTTGGGCATGTCAGTATTCGCTAGAAATTTGTCTATTTCTTCCAGATTCTCAAAATTATTAGCATAAAGGTTTGAAAAGTATTCCATTATAATGTTCTGAATATTGGTTGTTTCTGTGGTGATGTTTCCATTCTCACCTCTGAGTTTATTTGAGTGTGTTCTCTTCTTTTTCTGATAAGCTTTGCTAAAGGTCTGTCAATTTTGTTAACTTTTTTAAAGAACCAACTCTTTTTGCTGATTCTTTCTATGATTTTTTGGGGACTCTAATTCATTTAATTCGGATCTAATTTTATTATTTGTTTCCATCTACTGAATTCGGGTTTAGCTTGTTGCTCTTTGTCAAGGAGTTTCTGGTGCCTTGTTAAATTATTGGTGTTAGATCTATCCAATTTGATGTAGGAACACAAAGCTATAATCTAGCCTCTGAGTACTGCCTTTACTGTGTCTCAGAGGACACAGGTAATTTTGGTTAAGTATCATGAACATTTGAATTTTCTTTCTAATCTCTTCCATGACCCACTGGTGGTTCAACAGTGTATTGTTCAGCCTCCATGTGTTACAGGATTTTCTTTGGTGGCTTTTGGTATTGAATTCTAATTTTATTCCCTTGTGGTCTGAGAGAATGCATGACATAATTTCAATGTTTCTGAAGTTGGACAAATGTTCTGTGGAACCTAAAATGTGATCTATTTTGGAGACTGTTCCATGTGCTTCTGAGAAGAACGTGTATTCTGATGCTTCTTGGTGAAGTATTCTGTAGCTGTTATGTCCAGTTAATCTATGCAGTTGTTTAGATCTGAGGTTTCTCTGTTGAGTTTTTGCCCAGTTGATCTACCCAGCAGGGATAGTGGTGTGTTAAAGTCCCCAACAATTAATTTCTTGGGATCTATGTGAGGTTTAGGGAAAGTAGTGTTTCTTAGTTAAATTTGGTTGCTCTGTTATTTGGTGAATAATTATTTAGTATTGTAATATCCTCCTGAAGAGAAATCCCTCGATTAGTATGTAATGACCTTCTTTTTGTCTTCTTGCTAATTTTAATTTGAAGACAATTGTATATTGTATCTGATACTAGGATTGCAACTCCTCTGTTTATTTGCTTGGCAGATTTTATTCCAGCCTTTCACTTTCAGAACGTTTGTTTCTGTGAGCAAGGTATGTCTCTTGAAAACAGCAGATAAAAGGATCCTGTGCCTTGATTGGTTTCTTAAATCAGTTTGCTTGGGCAGGCAGAAAGAAGTACTGCTTTACCCATGACTTTATGACCCTCCTCCCAGGCTACTTCAGTGGAAGGGTGATCTACTTTAAGTATCACAAACGAGGAAGATGGCTGTTTTATCTAGCTAGGAGTTGCTGTGAGGGGGATAGGTTGTGGGTAGGGTTCAGGTCTGTCAGCAATCAGTAGCTTTTCCCTGAGGAGCTAGCTCTGAGACACTCACAGAGCCCAGCCTGGAGCCATTCTCAGGATGTATGTGTATTGAGTTTCCATTCGTTTGTCTTTTACCCTCCAGAAGCTGGAGTTGCTACCTATGCTACAGAGGGTTGGAACAGCTTCTGGCTCTGTTTACCCAGTAAAGAAAGATAACCCACCATGGGCATAGCTTGCTTTGCCTAGGAAGGACAGCTTTGGTGGTGGAAGCGGTTCTTTTAACCTTCTTCCAAGGCCTGAGTTATGTGCTAGCTGCTCTGGATTGGTATTTGTCAATACCAGCGATGAAATTCTTCTCTGGTAGTTGGGGAGGAGCTACCTTTCCCCACCTTTGCTCCATGAGAAGTAGTGAGGATATCTTTTGGGGCACTCATATCTTTCCCCTGGTTTCTGGGCAGTCCACAGTCTCAGTGGTCTGAGGATTTCCACTCCTTGTCAATTCTTGCTGGCAGTGAGTAGAATCCGCTTGCACTATGTCTCTGGCACCTTTGTCCCAGGCTCTGCTGATATGGAGGCCAAGGCAGCAGCTGCCATCACTGGCAAGTGCTTGACTCTGTCTCCTTAACTAAGCCACTTGAATTTTCCCTCTCTGTCCAAATTCTCTATACTATAAAGGCACACCTGGTGTGACTCTTTAGCCTTGGACTTTCGCTGAAACATTAAAACTGGTTTCTACACGAGAACCCCCAGCTTCTCCTCTGCCATCTTCCTCCAGGTCTCTACAAGGGATTCTTTACTGCATCCCCTCCTGCTCTTCTCTTCTTTCATCTATTCCCTTTCTCTTAATCCCACCCCACTCCTTTGAATACCATTTCCTGATATTCTATTTTCCTTAACTTTGATTTTGTCTTTCTAAGGAATTATATGAGTGTGGGGGGCAGGCAGTCTTAGGGCCTGGGCACTGTCCCTGATCATCTTTAGCTCAAAGTTATCACTTGAACGACAGGTCCATTTCCAGCTTTTTCTGAGTAGTTAATTGGAGATAATTAGCTCATGGACTTTCCTGCCTGTGATTACTTTGAATATTGATCCTCTGATCTCAGCCTTCTGAATAGATTGGATTATAAATGTGAGCCACCAGCAACCAGCAGGAATTACACTGAGAATTCACTTAAGTCTATGCTCTTTCAGTTAATATATTTTCATGCACTGAGATACTCAACCTATTTACTTATGGATTTGTAATCTAAATCTAACTTCCACATACAAAGGAATACATGGATCATTTGTACTCTCAGGGCTGATTCTGTATCTTGACTGTAATAAATAGTTCTACAGTAAGCATGGTTGTGGTAGCTTTACTATATCCTGGTTTGTAATCTTTTGGATAAATGCCTAGGAATGGGATTGCTGGATCATAGCATAGTACTTTCATTTTTTTTGAGGAACCTCTATTCTGCTTTCTAGAGTGGCTGAGCAAGTTTATATTCCTATCAACATTATATTAGGGTTCCCTTTTGGCTGGATCCTCACCACCATGTTATTGTTTTCTTGATAATGGTTATTCTAACTGGGATACAGTGGAATCTTAAAGCTGTTTTGATTTGGATTTCAGAGATTTTGAGCATTTCCTGAGGCCATTGTCTACTTTTCCTTTTCCTTCTGAGAAGGCTCTCTTTAATTCACAATTGCATTTACTAATTGGGTTGTTGCTATTTTGAGGGTTGAATTTTTAAATTCTTGGTATATTCTTGGTATCAGGCCATTGTCCAATGTGTAGCTTGTAAAAATCTTCTCTAATTTTGCTCATTGTAATTTTAATATGTTGGCTATATCCTTTGCTATGCAAAAACTTTTAAGTTTGATGCAATCAAGATTTTAATTTGTTGTAAATCTGGATCTTTACTCAGAAATTTTATACCAATGCCCAGAAGCACTAATGTTTTCCCTCTTTACTGTAATAGTTTCATGGATTGCAGGTCTCAGGTTGAGGTCTTTAATCCATTTTGAATTGAAGCTGGTACAGGTGATGTATAAGGATCTAGTTTCAGTTTTCTGCATGTGGATATCCATTTTGACAGCACCATTGGTTGAAGAGCCTGTCTTTCTTCCAGTATATTGTTGCATCCCTTATCAAATAGCAAATAGCTATCTGTCTGTGGGTTAATTACTAGATCTTCTGTTCCATTGGTCTTCAGGCCAGTTTTTGTACCAGTACCAAGCTGTTTTCATTACTATGGCAATGTAATAGAGTTTAAAGATTGTTATTTTTATTATTCTAGCACTATTCTACCTGCTAAGAATTGCTTTGTACCAGGGTCCTTTGTGGTTCCATCTGAATTTTTTTTATTGCTTTCTCCATGTTATTGAAGAATGATATTGGGATGCTGATATGCATTATATTGAATTGGTGTTTTACTTTGGGCAATATTGTATTTTCACAACATTACTTCTTCCAGTACAAGAGTTTGGAAGGTTTTTCCCATCCTTAAGCTTTCTTCAATTTCCTTATTAAAAATTTTAATGTTTTCACTATAGAAGCCCTTCACAATTTTTATGATTCCTAAGTATTTTTTAAGCTATTCCAAGTGGAGTTGCTTTTCTGATTTCAGTCTTGATTCCATAGTTGATGGAGTGAGTTATCTTGATGCTTATTTTGTAGATGGAATTTATCATCATTTTTACTTTTCTATGTATGTGGACTTATGAGCTTCATATCTAATGATCTCAGCCAATGACACCAGCTTTAATGTCAATCTTAATATGCAAATATCCTAGGTTTGCCTTTAATATCATCACATTTTAATATTAATTTTCTGATATTATGATACTAATAATTATTCTATAGTAACTTGATGTAATTAAAGCTCATCGAATGCACCAGAGTGAATAGTTCTCATTCAAGAATTTAATGAGTAAAAATGTATAGATTTAATTTAAAAAATTTAAATCCTTGGAAATATTTTTACTATATATTCAATCCATAGCTTTGAATATAACATACCATATTTGATAGCTACATAGTAATTTTTATTAATTATAATTAATTATAGAGGAATATGAAAAATTCTTTTTAAAACTTGAATACCATGAAAATTATACAGGTTTATTTTATATAGTATAAAGTTCAGCACATGTAAAGAGTTTATCCTGCAAAATCAATGTAGTGTTTCCATTTTCTTATATTGTTATTCAGATTGGAGTATTTGGTCTACAAACTATTCACTTCTAATTCTTCATACTGTAATGTGAAGAGATGACTATCGTTGCAATATTGTGATAAAAAAATTAAACACTTTTTGTGTTTATGTTTTGGTATCTATTATCTATATATCCTCTTTTTGGCTTCCTCCACTAAACCAGCCTCTTGTAATAACAATTCTACATTCAGATTAACTAAATATCATAAGCCTTCTACATTCAGATCAACTAAAAATCTTCAATACATTAGAGAAAATATATGATGATATTTTTCTAATTCTAACTTCATACAATGTCCTAGTTTCATTTATTTACTTTCTAGGCAATAATTCTTTTATGGCTGAATATTTCATGTATATGTATATACACATATGTGTATATATTCACATATATAAATGTTTAGATACATGTATACATATGTGTACATGCATACATTCATTCATACATGTATTCATGCACATATGTATTTACACACATGTAGCATATGTATATTTGCATGCATGTACATGTATATTTCTGTGTGCACACATGTACTCACATGTGTATGCATGCACATGCATGCATGCATATTCATTTACATGTGGGTCTATATATATGTGGATGTATTTATGCATATATGCATACATGGATACATAATATAGTTGTGCATATGTGTGTTTATATACATTTAAATGTATTTATGCACATATATCTATATCTGATATACATTTATATGCACATATGTAACTATACACGTGTATATATACATGTACACATATGCATACATGTTTATACAAATGTATATATTTAATACAAATGTGTGTGTATGCATGTATGTGTACATGCATATATATATACATATGTGTGTTTGTATATAAAGAAGACACAGTCTACTTTCTTATTTGTTAGTGATCCATCAAATATATGAATATAAATCCAATTTCACATAATATCTTTAGTCTCCATGACTACATGGGATTTATCCCAGCATGTAAAGACAATTGTATACATGCAAATCAGAGATAGAAAACATGTCTTACTGATATCATCTCAACTTCTCAAGAAGCAGAAATTGAGAGCATCAATGTTTGAAAACAGATCCCAAACTTCCTAATACAAATAAATAGACCAGGTGTGGTGGAAACATATCTATAATCCTAACTACATAATCACAAATTAGTCACAAATAAAACGATTATATTTTAAAGCTCATGGTCAAAAAGACTGAGATCAATTTTTTAAAAAATTAATAATGGTCTTTGAAAGTTTAAGTTGTGTATTTTTTGACTTTCTGGCAGAAAACGCTGAGTTACAGCTCAACAAGTAGGTCATAGACAAATAGATGAAAAATATGATAGATGATAAATATATGATAGAGGATAGATACAAATTTATAAATATACTGACTCATGACAACAAAATTAATTTAAACACATGATTATTTCTATAGATATAAGAAAACATGATAAGGGACTGGGAAGGTGGCTCAGTGGTAGAGCGCTTGCCTTCCATGCATGAGGCCCTGGGTTCGATTCCTCAGCACCACATAAGCAAAAAGAAAAAAAGCCGGATGCGGTGCTGTGGCTCAAGTGGTAGAGTGCTAGGCTTGAGCTGAAGAGCTGAGGGACAGTGCCCAGGCCCAGAGTTCAGGCCCCGTGACCAGACTGCCCCCCCCCCAAAAAAATGATAAAATTCAACTTAGCCTAATGAAAAACTCTTGCAGCCTTATGTACAGAAAGGAGGACATGCCTCAAATAACACAAGCTACAAATGACGAAGCCACAACCAACTTGTGATTGAAAGGCCAGATCTGAGACTATTTCCTCTAAGTACTGGGAAACACAAGGATGTCCCTTGTCACCCATTTCACCTACTGCAGTACTGAATATTCCAGTGGAATCAATTATTTAAGAGCATAAAAGAAAACTACCATAAATTTAAAGAGAGGAATTAAAATTAACCATGTTTGAAGATAAGATGGTTCTATACATTGAGAACCCTAAATTATTCCATTGAAAGTCTATAGAAGTGATATATACAAAGTTTCAAGGTACAATCAAAATAAAAATTAGTAATGTTTCTGTTCACCAATAATGAATTTACCAAGAAAGAAATCTTTATTAAGTCTTCGCTGCCTTATTGACTAACTCGTTTTTCTCCTATAATCAAACCCTAATTATAGTAATAAAGTATTTAAAAGTGCCTATTTTATATTCACTGAAAACATAAACTGAAGTCTGAGCCCTATCAATTACTAATACTGACTCTATTTTAATTATAAAGATATATGAACACGAATCTATAGATATTGAGCTGTGAATAACATCTGAAAATGTTTAAATCGTGTTATTCTAGGTCAGTATGACTAAAGAAATGGGAAATACCAGCTCACTTTTCCACAAAATGTAATAGTATCAAAGATTTCATAGACATCCACAGACACACAGTGCTTTTGGGGACCTGTTTCTTCCAAGTGGGAGATGACATAACAACTGTGGAGACAAATCAAAAAGATAATCAGGGAAGAAATGAGTTTCATGGCTCTTGGTTATAACAGTAGTCGTAAACCTTCATCTGCAACCATTCTGGCTTCATCAGATTTGGGACTTGTGATACCCATATCCATTTTTGTCTCCAGTAGTGTGTCTTCTGACACTGGAGTTTACTACAGATGCTGAAGTGGAACTCCAAGACTCCATTCAATCACAGTCCAGGGACAATTATGCCTAAATAGGGGCCTAATAGGAGATCATGCCCATCCACGACCCTGGTAGCATGTCTACTCTCCTCAGACACTGTTCTTGCCCACTCCATGCTTGGCTCTGTATGATGTAATAAAAGACTGCTCACTCAGAACCTGAGGAACAATCTCATCACCCCTAGCAACAATGTCTCAAATCTCAGAGGTGTGCATACTGAACCAGCACAATGACTTGTATGCAGGAATGGTATACTGTATTCAAAAGTTAGTCTGTATCCCCAGGGATCTAGTTGGACTCCTGAGTAAAGCCATAGTTATTCCAGTAACTAGTATTAGGCTTAAGATTCAAAGAGGATCTGGAAATGTTCTCACAACCAAATTTTAGCAGGCACTGCTCAGTCCCAGAGACAGGCCCAGTAATCAGGAGAGCCAGCAGCTAAAGGTCTACAATTGACAAACCCAATATGGGAAAACTGGATGAGTCATTTCTCCTGCAAATGCAAGACATCAAAGCAAGATGACAAGGATCACAGACACTCAAGCAAATATGGCACTACCTAAAGAAATCAAGTTGTTTCTGTAAGAGTCAAGAAATGAGAAAGTGTGGTGTCTTTTCTTTTTCTTTTGTCTTTTTTGTAAGTTTGGGGCTTGAACTCAGGCCTAGGCACTATCCACGGGCTCAGTAGCTCAAGGCTAGTGCTGTAACACTTGGAGCCATAGCGCCACTTTTGGATTTCTGGGGATTAATTTACATAAAAGTCTCAGTCCCATACTGTTTCCTGCCCAGACTGGCTTGGTATAGCAATCCTAAGATCTCTGCCTCCTGAGTAGCTAGGATTACAGACATGAGCCACTGGCATCCAGATCCAGTGGGATCTTAAAGGCAAAAATCACAAAGACTTAGGCAAATGTGGAACCACCAAAGGAAACTACAATGTCCCATTAACTTATGGTAAGGAAATGGACTTTTCATGAACTGCCTGTGGTTTAAAATAATTGTTTTAAATTAACTCAGTGAGTTACAAGAAAACATTTAAAAATAAAACTGTAGGGAAAATAAATGAATAAAGTGAAAAGGATATTAAGTAGCAAAGCACAAAACCATCAGAAATGATAGAACTAAAAAATGAATTAATTGAATAATCCAATGAAGAACTTCAACAAAAAAACTCCATCATGCCTAAGAATCAGCAAACTTGGAAAGAGGTTATTTGAAAATTAGCAACCAGAGCAGTCAAAGAATGGATGAAAATGGGCATATAATCTGTGGACACCACCAAGAAAACCTCGGTATGTGTTAGTATAATCTCTGAAGAAAACTCAAGGAAAAAACTTCCCAGAGAAGGAAATACATGGCTTGCTATATGAAACCAAAATGTACACAAATAAATTAAACCTAAGTGAGATCTATACAGAGGCAAACTTTAACTTGATGTAATAGACAAAAAAAAAAAAAAAACCCAAGACAAAAAAAAGAAGACACCTGGAATGAGTGCTAGAAGAATTTGCCAAGCAAATAAAAAAATGAGAGTTTTCACCAGTAGACCTGCATTTTAAAAAGTGTTTTTTGTTTTACAATTTATAGTGAAAATGCTAAATGATTATTGCAAGTATGGTGCTGGTGAAATATATCTTTCTCTAATTCTAGATACTTAGAAGTCTGAGATCTGAGGGAATTAGTTTTTAAGACAGCCCCTGGAAGGTAAGTCTGTGAGACTCTTGATCTCTAATTAACAAGGAGTAAGTTGAAAATGGAACTGTGACTCAAGTTGGTAAGGAAGGGCCCACTCTTTTTATTTACTCTTTTTAAGCTACAAAAGCTAAGGGACAGTAGCTAGACCCTGAGTTCAAGACTCAGTATCAACACATGCACGCACACACACACATACACACACACACACACACACACACACACACACACATTTTATATATAGAGATAGATAGATAGATACAGATAGATATGATTCTCCTACTTCTTTTTTTAATTCACATAGATTTGTACACTGAATGTCTTGTTGTGATATTCTCATATATATGCAGTTTATTTTGGAAAAATTCACCTCCAGTATATTCTTCTTTACCCCATTTTTCAAACAACTCCCTCTTTAGTGGTTTCATTATGCTACATTCAAAAATATCTATATAGATATATACATAGCTATAGATTTATACACGTATGTATATTATATATACATAAAATGAAATTAATATTGAAATAGTAATATAAAACATAATATAGACATTTGTCTCATATAACTTTTATGTAGAGATCTAGTGGCTCATGCCTTAATCCTAGCTACTCAGGAGGCTGGGCTCTGAGAATCATGCGAAA
>NW_027205005.1:0-18287 GCF_024711535.1 Dipodomys merriami | reverse complement strand
CATCGTGGTGGGGTCTTAAGCATTTTATTATATAATAATACAAATTCTCACAACTTACATTAAATTATTTACTCAGGCTTCTATGGTAATATCATATTTTCTTTTTTGTCTCTTTAAGAGAGAAACAAAGAACACTTCAGTACAAATGTTAATTTCAAACTTTCCCTGGGCACTATGGTGAAAAGAGACAATTAAGAGGTTACTCTCTATCTTAAAAAGAGGTTAATGTAAATGCCTAAATCAGAATTAAATACTTGCTAGGTGGAGCTACAAATGTGTCATTGTAGTTTACGTGAAAAAGTTTATCCTAATACTCTGTATTTTATTGTTACTCCCTAACTTTACCCTAATACTCCCTGACTTTATCGTAATACTCTGAAAGTCAGGGAACAACAATAACATACAAAGTTTCACTTAAATGAGAAAATGACTTAAAAGTTGAGAAAGTTCAAGGATCAGAAAGACAGGTGTAGCAAAAGATCTGCTGAACAGAAGTGGTAGATAGAAATAAACTAAAATAAAACTAAGTCTTTCTGATCCTTGAACTCATTTTTTATTATCTCCAGTTGTACATGAGTTACCATTTAACAAAGCAATTTATGAATACAACTCACTTGATCAGTGGTACTCAACATTCTCACTCACCCCCCCTGACCTTTTCTTAGTTGTTTGGAATATACATGGAATTCTTGATTTCTCCCCCTCTTCATTTGTCTCTCCCCCTCTTCATTTGTCTACTGCTCTCTCCTTGGCCCCAACTACCTCTTGCAAGTACTGTTTCTTGTTGCTTATTTTGTTGGGCTATCGCTTTGCCTTCTAAGGAATTTTGAGTACTTTGAGCATTTGCTTAAATCTGCCACTTGGATATCATCCAGTGTTTACTTACAGGTTTCATTGTTTAAATATACCAACTTTTCTTGATTCATTTGTCCATTTAAGAGCACCTGTGCTGATTCCATTCCATACTGGATATCCACTTGCTATTCCTTAGGTTACACAGGCTTTTTGTTCACTCATAGAATCCAGCCAAATATCACATGACTCCAATCCTAAGTGTCTGTTACTTTCACTGATCTGTTTGTTCTTCAATTTCTTTTCTTTTTTTTTTTTTTTTTAATTGTATTTTATTTTATTTGAGAACATACTGTACAGAGGGGCTACAATTACATGGGCAGAATAATGCATACATTTCTTACCAAGCATTGCAGCCTCCTCCTTTGTTTACCCTTCACTTCCCTTCCCTGCCTCCCCCCTCCCCCCACCCAATTTTACCCCCCTCCCCCCACCCAATTATACCCCCCTCCCCCCCCCACACCGAAATTGTAAAGCTGGTTTTGACATGACATTTTGTACTTCTCATTGTTGCAACAGGTCCACCTGAATCCTTAAACGATTTGTTTGTCCCCATCTCCTCCACATGATATACTGATATCAAATATAGTGAAAGCGGTATCTGCAAAATGGGGTAATTGGACACACCATCTTTCTAATGTTGCTAAAATTAGCAATTATGTCAATATACAAAAAATAATTGAAACAGTGCCTGACACATAATGTTCAATGTTATGTGAATCCATACCATAATTTGCTGATGTTTAAAATGAAGATAACAAGAAGATGACAATTCTGACCTCGTAAGATTAAGTGAGATATTGAAGTATCTAACTTATAATAAATATAAGATCCCTTACTGCTTTCATTATAAAGTACTTTTACAAAACTAGGTGCTGGTGGCTCAGGCCTGTAGTCCTAACTACTCAGGAGGCTGAGATCTGAGGATCGTTGTTCAAAGCCAGGGCAGAAAAGTCCATGACACTCTTTTTTTTTAAACTAGGGCTGAGAACTGAACCCAGGGCCTTGGGCGCCCCAGTCGGGCGCCCTTCCACTGGGCTAAACCCCCAGCCCCTCCATGAGACTCTTATCTCCAATAAACCACTCAGAAAACCAGAAGTGGCACTGTGGCTCAAGTGGTAGAGCGCTAGCCTTGACCTGAAGAGCTGAGGGACAGCACTGAAGCCCAGAGTTCAAGCCCCATGACCACACCAAAAAAGTACTTTTACAGTTTGAAATAACATGCACGCATGTGCATGCGTATACACATACACACACACTTAAGGAGTACCATGGTAAACTCTCAGAAGACAGTTTTAGAAATCTGTGAAGTTGCCAGTAAAAGCATTGGCTTAAGTTTTACTGGGGCAATGTATTTATGCCTAAGGTCCAAAAGTTGTCAACTTCCAAAAACTGACATAGAAATTTACATGATATATTTGATGAACCTTTTGAAGAGGCTTATTTATGTCATTTTAGAATAAAGCAATTCTATCAATGTCGATAAAGCTTTGCAGCACTCATTTCTTCCACCCACTTGAACAACTTTAAAGTCTGTAAGCTTGTCAAGAAGCTGTTTTTCATTTCACTTCGAAACTGTCCATGATAAAAAACGAGAAAGCCTACATTAAAGAGCATTTATAATAATAGTAATAAAACACCCATACGCTTGGAGATAAACCAACTTTAAAAATGAGTTTTGGCTCTCAACTTATTCTTTCACATTAACATATTTTGAACAAAAGCATGCAAATGTTTGTGTGAGTAGTTGTTTCATAAATAGAGTTTTCATAAATAGAGTTTTTTTGAGGTTTTATATTTCACAGCAAAAAGATATTAAGTAGAAGATACAGAGATTTCCTATATACCCTGACACACTATCACTATCCTCTGAGTAGTACATTGTTACAAATGACACCTCACTATCACCTGAAGTGTCCCCCACAGTTTGTATCAGGGTTCACTTTTGGTATAAATTTATACACATTCATGGAATGAACATCAGCATGAATCTATCATGATAGAATCAATTGATCTCTTTATCCTGCTTTCTTATTGCTTCACTCTGTCTCTTTGCCCCTGGTAACTACTGACCTTTCTACTGTCTCCATGGTTTTGCCTTTGTACATACATTTAATAAATAGTGCATACATCTCTACTATTCTGATTAGTTTCTTTTAACAAGTGATTGCTTAAATTTCCTCCATGTCCATTGCTAGATACTCATTTATATTTTAGCACAGATTACTACATTGGATGTGCCACAGCTTATTCATTCAGTTAGTTACTGAAAGACATCTTCTTTCCAAGTTTAGACAAGTATGGATAAAGCTGTTGTGAAAGCCCACATTGTAATTTCATTTTAGACATGAGTTTCTAGCTCTTCTGTGTAAATAGTAAGGAACATGATTTCTGACAAAACATTTTCACCATATGACCTTGCCATTATGTTCCTTACTTCCAGTGTACCTGTACAATTGCATTCTCCACCAAAAATGAGTAAGTTTCTGTTCATGTCTTCAGCATTTGGTGGAGTGAATGCTCTGGATTTGGGCCCTTCTAATAGGCTTATAATAATACCTTTTGGTTTAAAGCATCATTCCCGTGCAGCATTTTTCAGACATATTTGTCATCCTTGCATATTTTTGTAATATACAGAGTGGAATTTTTTCACAAGTTTTTGCTTGGGTTGATTATTAATAGTATATTTATCAGGCTATTCAGACTTTTTTCTTGTCCCTTAGTAAGATTTTATCTTTTTCATTACTGAGTTTTTTACCCCATAATTGTCCTCTGTTTGGAGTGAGTTACATGGAAATCAGCTGCACCAATACCTCAATCTGTAGTAACACCAAATAAACTTTAAATTTTGATATGGTTTGCACCAATAAACTTTAAAAAGTCTTGGTGTAGATCAATTGAAAAGTTTAAGTTGAATTCTTTTAAATCAAAGCTAGTTTTATTTTTTAAAAAATAGCATTTAAACTAGAGATTTGAGAATCTTGGTGTCATGGCTTCACAGTTTGAAGCTAGTCTGGTTAGAGATGTCTGTCAGACTGTTACCTCCATTAGACAAAATAAAAGCTGGAAGTGGAGCTATGGCTTAAGTGGTAGAAGGCTAACCTTGACAAAAACTCGGAGACAGTGGCCAAGCCTTGAGTTAAACCCAGGACTAGCACCAAAAAAAGGTATTTAATAGGATGGGATTTGTGCATTTAAAACTATGACATTAAGTATTTCAAAGAAAAGATAAATGAATGAAAGTAGAGTCTATGTAATGGACTTAACAAAAATTGCTTAAAATGTCCATACAATAGGAAGCAATGCATAGATTCAATTCAATCTTTTAAATTTCCAGTGGCACTATTCATAGAAATAGTAAAAAAAAAAAACAATAGAATATACAAATGGCACCACAAAAGACCTTCCATAACCAAAACAATCTTGATAAAAATGAGCTGGATTATAACTCTAGCTACTTAAGAGGCTGAGATCTGAGGATGACAGTTCAAAGCCATCCTAGATAGGTAGTCCCTTTATATGATTTCTTTTAGTGAAATGAGCTCCTTTCCTATAACTTAGCATACTTCTTTCCCTCTCCACAGCTTAACATGCTCCCTTCCTAGGCAACACTAGGCCCATTTAGTAAATAATCAGCCTCCAACCCCCTTTATCTTGGGATGGCACTTCTCTGGGGCAGCTACCACCATATAAGGCAACAAGAGCCCCTAACAGTGACCTTCAGTTCCAGGCAATTGCAGGACCCCTTATCTATCTATTATTTGGACAGCAGCCATAAATCCTAGTCTGCCATGATGAAGCCCCTGGCCCACACATCCACACCACGGTCTCCTCCTACCCCCTTCTAGCTCCTCCTAAGCCTCCTAGGTAATATAGGTCACCTCAGAAAATAGCCAGTGCTTCTTCTCACTTCTCCCTTGTGGGAAGAGGTCTTGCGGTTCCTTTCCCGGCAGGCAATAAACCTTTCTTTGTTCTCTGTACCTGCATGTCTGCATGATTTTCTGACACAGAGTAATTTATTCTTACAATTTTTTATAGAACCATTTTGAAAAATGTGTTTCTGCCTAGTACTTTGGAATGTCACAAGTATTATACTGGGATGGCATAGTTAAAATCCAGTTTATGCTAGGTACCAGTGGCTCATGCCTGTAATCCTAATTACCCAGGAGGCTGAGATCTGAGGTTTTGGGTTCAAAGCCAGCCCAGGCAGAAAAGTCAATGAGACTCTTATCTCTAATAAAATACTCAAAAGGCCAGAAGTGGCACTGTAGTGCAAGTGGTAGAGTTCTAGTCTTGATCACACAAAGGCTTAGGGACAGTGCCCACACCTTGAGTTCATGCCCCAGGACTGGAAAAAAAATCCAGTTTACTATCCTCTCACAAATCCAAGGAAGTCATTCAATTTTTGGAAAGTTCTAACAATGCAAAGCACTTTATTTTACACTTCAATAACAATCCAGAGTTTTCCATAGCTAGCTATGTTTAGGATGGCACAAAACAGCTAATTCTTGCTGTATCATTATGGTAGGTTCAACCATGGTCTCTCAAGAAATAGTTACATTCTAATTCCTAGTGCCTGTGGGTGTTGATGGTAAAGAAAGATTTGATTAAGAATCTTGAAACTGGATTATTCAAATGGATCCGTCATGGCTATAATCATGACTGTCCTTAAACTAAACACAGAGAAATATAGGTTACATTATTTCCTTCATTTGTGGTAGCTACAATGTGCCTATAATTTTCTAAAAACCAGAGGTTACGCAGTGGGTGAGCAAGGGGTTACAAATGAATTAACTGAAGTGTGATAGACTCTATAATAGAGAGTGCAAATAAAATAATTCTTTTTAAAAAACTCTTTAAAGTTCTTTAAAAAGTCAAAGTCCAACAAAATAAAGACCAGGAAATGGGTACTAGTAAGAGAGGCAGGTAAGGCCAAGTGGAGGGAATGAAGAGAGAAGGGGTAGAATACAGGCAAGTATTAATTGTATATACCACAGAATTGAGAAATATAAGAGGAGTGTGTCAAAAGTGGTGATGATGTTAAAGTGACAACACAGATTAAGATGCATTGTACACAAACTGCTGGGCTAAATGGCAAATTTAATGAATAACCCAAAATTAAGATAAATGAGGGAAAGGGAGTGTTGGGAAAGATGGATGATTAAGAAGTTTTACAAAGGTGTTTCCATTCGCCATAGCATAGGTAGATTTCATTAGAGAGGGGGTAATGTGATGAAAGCAGAGTTGGGATGATTATGCTTTGGTGATGGAAGAAGACACCACAGAGAAAGAAATACTAATGGTCACTAGAAGCTGGAAAAAATAAGCTAACAATGTTCCTTCAGCCTCCAGATAGAACCTATTTTAAGTTTTCTAGTTATTTTGGAGATGGAATCTCATAGATTTTTCTGCCCAGACTGGCTTCAAACTGCCATCCTCTAAATCCTGCATAGGTAGGATTACAGATATGAGCTACTGATACCTGGTTTACTAGGGTTTTTTTTTTTCACAACAAACTGCTACTTGGCCTATTATTTGGGGTCTCCTACACCTCCTCTCATTTTCCACCATTTTTGTTTTATATCACTGTACAAGGCTATATGGCTCAATTTCAGAGCTCTTCAACTAAAAGTTACTACTTTTCTAAGAAATTCGGTAAGTTTCATTATACTGCTTTCTGTTGAAGAGCTTTAAATAATCCTTGCCCAATACTATTTTTGTTATCCAGGACAATAGATTATTATAGGCAAATGAAAAATTCAGGACAGTACTCAAAAAATAGGGCATTTCATTTCGAAATAAATTATCTCTTACTTTGTCTCAGGGTATATTACAAGGATAAAAAGAAAACGCTAGGGAGGTAGTTAAACAGCACTTAGTCGTATTTTGGAGCAGCAATACTGTATTGATTCTATTTTACTTATTCTTTGAGTATGGTCAGTTTCCTACTCTACAGCTTACCTAAGTATGGTAATTTCTTGTGTCCATTTTTTAGTACACTGTAGCTTACCAAGTTCCTCAGTAACTGAGTATACTGGCTATTTCATTTTAGGACCCTTAAATACAGTTTATTTTTATTCTGGGATTTGCCTTCTGGACTTTGCATTATATTCACAAACTGCTTTGTTGAAAGGTCAACTCCTTTGTACAAGTAAAAGATTAAAATAAAATCACAAGTTTCAGTGACTTTATAAGTTGTTAAACACCTGTCTGGCTGAAAAGTGGCACATTTGGAGAGAGCATGGAATATTCTAATTCCTGAGTGATGTCCTTTTATAATCCTTAATCTAGGAGTAAACTTTTTCTGAGGACTTTGAACCATCCTAGAAAATGATCTAACAAAGAAGGGATGATGATTGACATCTGAAGGGGGGCAGTCTTGTAAGGTTCATCCCTGAAGTGGACAGACCTGGTGATTTGCCAATATGTACCAGAGAACTGAATTACATATTTTTGAGAAAAACGCACAGATCTCCAAGAGAGTTGAGTGTGAGAATAAAGTTATCTTTCCCCTATATTTGGGCACAAAATATAATGGGGAATAGTATTTCAGAAGCTAAGAGAAGATAAAAATGTGATGCCCAATAACCAGTAAATAGTTAACTCAACCTGAACTTTTGTGTTGATTCCTAGCCCAATTTGCTTTCTTTTTAGTTGTCTTTTTTCTAAGTTTTAGTAGCAGTTTCTATCTATAGTGAAGTTTGTTGACCGTATATAAGGTAAAGTTCCCCAAGTTCCTCTTCAGGGACCTGACATGGAAACTGTCAAGAAGAAGAGACCATTTGTTCCAACGTAAGTGCTCCCCTTCCAAGGAAGATTCCCCAAATATGAAGACTGTTATTGGAATGGGGATGGGGTCGCATGGTTACTCTTTGGAGGTCATGTGAATCAAAATGTCTACTATTCTGGTTTTTCAGTTAAATTAATTTTTGCAGCAAGAAATGAGCTTGATAAATGGTTGATTATTAAGGGTAATGTTGGTTCTCAGATCCAAGGTTGGAGAGTGGATATCATTGTTAAAGACATAGACAATCTGATTCTCAGTACAGCCCTTTAGGGGAGGTGTGGATGTTTGATTCACCATTCTTCTTGATGACATCTGAAAACAGCTACCAAATGTGAAACCAGGTCAGTTTTATAACTAATAGCATTGGATAAGTTACAGGTTACAAATGACAATTTCTGAAAGGGCTATTTATTGTCTGGGTGGCATGGACTATGATGATGAATCACTCTATGATGTCAAAATTATCATGGATGATCTCTAACCAAGAAATGTAAATATTTGTTGAAACTAGGGTTGTTGATGACACTGGTGAAGTTACATTTCTCAGGGTTCACATCCATGAAGAACACTGAAGTATCAGAAAAGGTACACAGATGATGAGCTTGTTGGCTTCCCACTTTAAGCCCAGTCTCCTCCTAGTGAAGAAGTCCACTCCTTTGATACTGGTGGAAGATGAGGACGGGCTTTACACTGATAACAAGTTTCTCAGTCTCAGCTCTGATTGTGCATCCCATGGACTCACACTGGAACACGTAGACTATATAGTTGTTCAGAAAGGTCACATTAATGACTATGTTATCCACTTTGTCAGAGTTATGGCATCTCTGGTGACCAGGAAGCAAATAATAACAAAATTCATTTGCTTTGACCTTTACTGTTATGACTTGAGGACTTGGTGGAACTTTATGCAGAGGAGTAGAAAACCTATGAATTTTGAAATTCCATTAGATATTAGTTTCTTGCACACAATGTGTCTTACTTTTTACAGAAATCCCGTTAGCTTGTATTTTTTCATTTGAAAAAATAGATCAAATTTCCTCACTCTCTAGGATTGTGACCCTGAAGAAATAACTAAATCTCATTTCTAAAGTAACTCAAAACTGTTCTGAGTTCATACAAATTTCTTCTTACCAACAACTTTTCGAATATGATACTTCTGCTTTGTTGATCTTGTTAAGCACCTTTGGTTACAAAGAACTTGATGGAGACTACCTAGAAGGGTCAGCACCACTCTTGAGAGGCCAAAGCAATCTGGCAATGAAGGAGCAAGCATCACAGCTAACTAGTGAGGGAATCATTTTCCCCCATAAGTTTATTTTGGTACATCCTACAAAATGAGGGAGGGAATTGTAGTTTTAGACTACTTTATCATAACAATGATAATCTCCCCTTTATTAAAGTAAGGAAAGACTCAGGCTTGAATTTTTACTGGGAAACCTCATCTAGCTAGTTCTATTTTTTAAAAAATGCTCTGTTATTTATATGAAATTCTAAGCCCCTGAATTACAAATAAGCATCCAAAGTAAAGACCTAGTCATGCTGTATCCTCTATAAACCTCCCCAAGTTCTAAGGCTCTTTCTCTCCTTATCTTTCTTTTGTCTCTAAAAATTTCTTCAGTGTCTATAAGCTGTTCTGCTGAAATTCAGGTGACACCTGTTTCTATTGTACTCAGGCCACCATTTCTGCAGATGTCTTCATTGGGTTGTCAACCATCCAACCTGTGTAAAGGTCTAAACTCAACTGAAATATACATGTTCATAACCAAGACAACTTTATTAATGAAAAACGTAAGTTTAAATTATTAGTAATAAGTTTTGTACCTTCTATCTTAATTTTAACCTAGTTAAATTCAGATGATTTGTCATCTAATATCTGTAGGTGCAATGCTAGAGCTAAATGAGAATATAGTCAGTTGATTGAATTAAGCTTTATTAAATGCCAATCATTTACTAGTCACTATGTTTAACATTGAAAATGTAAGGCAAATATCTATAATTTATGGAAACTTTTAATTCATGATACTAGTTTTACAACATCATTCTACATTTTATAAATAAGGTTTAGAGAGTTAGGTAATTTATCCAATAGCATAAAACAAGGGTCAGTCCCTGAGTTGATATGTGCTCAAGGCTAATCCTTATGTTCTTCATGCTACCTTATTTTACCTCTCAGAACCTAAAAATCTAAAACCTTACAATTTCAGCAAATATATTCACTTAGTATTTTCAGTATTATAAATTGCTATCTTTTATAACATTGCACATGGCCATGTTTCAAAACTGAATGAAACGTAAATAGTTTGGAGTAGTCACACTTCTTTGAATCCTAGATTTTTTCAATTGCAAAAGAAGTTGGTTTCAAAGATGTTCAGATGGTTTGGAAGGTGCTCAAGGCAGGTAAATACAGATGTGCAAAAACGATGAGAAGAGAAAAACTAGGAAATGGTAGACTCTTGATGATTAGAGGAGGGTATACATTGCTTAGCAGAGGGAGAAGAGAAGAAAGGTTGACTAGACCTTTATATGAAGTTGACTCACTAAAGATCTTAAATAGGGGAACTATGTGAAGAACTGTGTACTAAGATCCACCTGACAGGAGTGTACAAGTTGAATCAAGAGGTAGAGGAATGAAAAAATGAGGAAACTGTGTCTGATGACATGTAAATAGCTTCATGGTGGTGAAGGCATGGACTTAGTGGCAGTCATGGAGCCAAAAAGAGAGGACACTTCCAACCACTCACTAACTGTCTGATATTATATATCTGCAGAGCCACCAGGCACTGGTCTCCCCTCTAGAAAAAAAAGACTACAACAGAGAGGTGGGGAGAAGGTTAGCAGAAGACATGGCCATTGTAAGAACACCAAAGAAATAATCTAATGTATCAGGGAAAGTGAGATACCAGATCAGATGATAGGAAGCAATAGTACATCAAGGAAATACCAGCAGGGCTAGAAGAAACCCATCAGAATCATATACGCCCCTATATGCCCATATAGGTATATCTTAGCAAAACAGTGATTATTCTGTTTTAATAAAGATCTTGATGAAACTAAGACTATAGAAAAAATATTTAACACCTTTGAAATACTACTTCTACAAGGCAAGATGAGGTGATGTAGATCAGGGAAAATGAGACAAAGGAAACAGCAGCATGGGATTCAGAGACATTGTATTAATAATGCTTCTGTGATTTTAATAGAATTATCTTTAAAGCCTACATCATAAGCTGCGGAATTATTTAAAAGAAAAAAAGAATAAGAGTAGATCTCTTTCTCTGACTTAGCCTGCTTGTCCAAAATAAATGTGATCTGAAAACTGAACAAGGATATTTTATAGGGACTCATCGTGGAAAAAAAAAAACACTTGGGAAAAATAACTTGTCTCGATAAAATGTGTTTAAAAGTTTTATTTATCTCATGGATGGACACTTGTCTTGGAGTATGTGGAGTATGTGGAGTATCCTGTCTTTGAAAGGCTTATCAGACATCAATGACCAAAATTTAACAAATAGGTCAGTTTAGAAGTCTCTGAGCCTAATTGATGAAAGTGTACCTTATATGTTTATCTTTGTTCTCACACTTGGTATATTTAATCACTCTTATTAAATGTGAGTCAACCCCTCAACCTCCCTTTGAGCACAGGTATGATGAATGCCTTAACATTATGAAGTATTTATGGTCAGATATGTCCATATCCATGTCTGGGTTGTGCACTCTCTTTTTATCTTCACTCTGCTTTACTAATAAACTTTCTTGGCCTATACTTTGTGTCCTCAAATTCTTTTCTGAGACAACATCAGGAACTCCATATGCTAGGGCTATGCAGATGACTCCTCCCTTTTGGAGACCTCCTCCCTGGGGCATCAGGGATCAGAAATACTGTAACAGTGGTATTATTTTCAGTGTGCTTGTACTGTGGGTTGCTTGCTGGGAGAGTGTTGTGTAATTTGAAAATGGCTGCCTAAGCAGGGGCTGGTGGTTCAGAACTGTAATCCTAGCTAATCACGAGGCTAAGACCTAAGGATTGCAGTTCAGAGCCAACCTGAAGAAGCAAACTATGAGATTCTTATCTCCAATTAAGCATCAAAAAAGGCAGAAATGGAGCTGTGACTCAAGTGTTAGAATGCTAACCTTGAGTAAAAGCTCAGGGATTGTGTCCAGGCTCTGAGTTCAAGCCCTAGATCTGACACAGAAAAAGGCTCCCTGTTTTGAGCTGTAATTTCTACATGCTAATTTACAGTCATGTATATTTTCTATTTTCCTTATTTGACTGTCCATTTATGAAACATAATTAAGATCTTGTAAGCTATAAATAAGGTAGAGCTACACTTGTGGCAGATTCTTTCATGTGACTGATTACCTTTGGCACAAACTCTACAGTTGCATGAGCTTCTTAAATGAAAGCCGCATGATGATCTTTCCATCTGTCAAAGTTGAATAATTAAAGGCATCAGCAGTGCATGGAATTAACATTTCATGTTTTTTTTCACAGGCTTGGACAGCATCCATCATCAGTTTGACAGATGGAATTTTTTTAACTTCATTTTGTTCTCATTTCTATAGCTACATAGTCCCTTTTGAGGACCCCTTGGAAGATAAAGAATCATGGCACAGGATAATTGTCTGTAGGCATGAACAGTTAGCTTGCTTCATTATTTATCACCAGAAACTCTTAACTGTGTTCCATTAAAGACCAATCTGCCCAATCTGACATAGGAGAAAACTATTAACAGGGGACATGTGGATAGTTGGCATTCTCTTGCTGGAAATAGAAAGGATGACATCTTTGCTTGGTGGAAAAATTTTCTGAGAACTTAGTTCTAGGTGTTACTACAAGAATTATAGATGGTTTGTTGCTTGCATCTACACATTCTAGCTTTAGTTATCCCTTTAATAATAATTACTAGAGTTGTTGACATATCACAGATTCAGTCCTCTCATGTTAAAGCTGATAAACTTGAGAGCTAAAGTCACAGGCTTAGTAACAGAATCATAGTATTTAGAACAACCTACGTAAATAGATACATGTAGCTAAGTAGTGGTCAGAATGATTTATTTTGTTTTCAGATATATAAGAAAGGCCATAAGAAAGATGGAGCAGGGCTGGGAAGGTGGCTCAGTGGTAGAGCGCTTGCCTTGCATGCTCGAGGCCAGGGGTTTGATTCCTCAGCACCACATAAGCAAAAAAGAAAAAAGCCAGAAGTGGCGCTGTGACTCAAGTGGTAGGGTGCTAGCCTTGAGCTGAAGAGCTGAGGGACAGCGCCCAGGCCCAGAGTTCAGGCCCCATAACCGGGCCCTCCCCCTAAAAAAAAGATAGAGCAAAAAAATCTATTATTGCAACTGGACGTAGAAGTATAGACAATATTCAAATCAGAGGGACGAGTTCTAAAAATATCAGCTATTGGGCATTTATCCATGGAATAGTTTGGTAATATGGTCATTCTTTTTTTGTTGGTGGTGGTTGTCAGGCCTGAACTCTGGTCATGCTCACTGTCCCTCAGCTCTTTAGCTCAAGGCTAGCACTCTACACTTGAGTCACAGCACCACTTCTGGCTTTGTCTGCTTTTGTGGTGATCAGGAATTGAACCCAGGGCCTCATGCATGCAAGGGAAGCACTCCACCACTGAGCCACTTTCCCCGCCCAATATGGCTATTCTTAATCTTATTGCATCATTATCTTGAAGCAAATTCCAGGAGTTGAGGCAAGGTGATGAGCATGGAAGGTTATACTAGTCCCTTTACACTTGCATATGTCTAATTTTTCCATAATAAAACTTAAACATGATGAAATGCTAGCAGTCTCACTGTGGAAAAAGTGTGTAGATTCATAGTAAAATGCCTACAGGAAATTCTCAAGAACCTGTGCCCTATGGACAATCTGTCTCAAATTCTGAGAACCTATTCATATAGTCAGAAATGGTTTAGTGAACAAAATAGTTTGTCCTTTTCCATCTTTGCCTGTGAATACACTATTTGCTAGTTGATTATGTTTGGCTGGGTTCTTGACAAAAAATCAAGAGAAAATGTTACATGTTTTGTATTGTGCATGTGTGCACATATGCATGTATATAAATATTTAGTATAAAGAATTGGCTTATGTGATTATGGAAATTGAGAAGTAAAGGATCTATAGTTGAAAAGGTAGAGACCAAGAGAAGAGAACTATATAGCTTCAATTCTAGTTCAAGTACATAGCTTCAGTTTTAATTTAAGTAGAGTTGCTCAGAATAACATTTAAACCAGGCACCATTGGTAGCTCATACCTTTAATCCTAGCTACTTAGGTGGCTGAGATTTGACGATGTCAGCTGGAAACCAACCCCAGCAAGACAGCTAGTAAGACTCTTACGTCTAATTAATTATAGAAAAAGCCATAAGTGACATTGTGGCTTGAGTGGTAGAACATTAGCCTTGAGCAAAAAGAGCTCAGGAACAGAGCCTACATCAAGAGTTTGAGCCCCAGGAGTGACAAAAAACCAAACAAGCAAGAAAAGTCAAAGCAACAACAACCACAAAACACAAAAAAACCACAAGCATAAAACAAAAACAAAAACATTTAAACCAACATGTTGCCCCCCCCCCCAATGACCCAATGACATTGATGTAGACTTTACTATTACAGTGCTTAATAAATAATATATTCAGGGGCAAAAACAAGTGAAAAATTAGGCAAATCAGTTGCCTAACAAACCAGTGTTTCCCTTAGTGAATCCATAAGAAATGCAACAGGGTGCTATAATTCCAGGAACTTAGTAGGCTCTCAAGATAAAAACCTCAGGATGCAAAATTAACTGTCCATCTCACAGACAGCTATATTGGAAAGATTTCTGTGGCAAGTAATTGGTTTATGTTACAACTGCATCTATTTTCACTTCATCCTTTTCTGGAAGAAAAGTATAAAACAAAGAAGGAAGTTGAGGGGAAATAGGGAATAATGAATGTTCTGGAATTAGAGATAGGAAATACATTACTGGATACAGCATTGGGGTTTTTAGAGCTTATTGCTATGTCCATACTAGAATTGCTATTCCTCCCCAAAGATTATTCTACTCCCACCTCTTAATTCGGAAGCTGGAAAGGATCCCCTTTAATTTTTCCAAGTAGTTTCAAATTGCTTTGTCTTTTTGCTGAGCATGTATGGTGACGTCTCTACCCCACATTTTACCTCTACCAACATCTTTGTGCACCATAGTTTACCAGTTGAAATGGCATTCAAAATAGCCTTGAATGTTCATTTTCTCTTCTCAAAGATCCAAGAGAGAAGAGGTCAGTGCTGGAATATCTTGTTCATGGAAGTAGGACAATAGATTTAATGTCAAATGTTAATAGAAACTTGTCAAGTGATCTGCTTTAAAAATGGTAGAATTCATTATATTCAGAATTTCAGTTGCTCATTATTTAAATTTCCCACTTTTTTACTGCATTATAAACACATACAAAATTTATTTTGCACAAGTGTACTCTCTAACCAACCAAATAGATTTGATTTAATGATTGTAGGGATAGGCCTAGTCCCAATTGCATTAATACATAAAATATTTATGACCCACAGAACCCTAATGTATGTGCAAATGTAAGTGTGGTGTTGGGCGACACAGATACCAGCACGAATGCCTTCTCTGAAATTAGATTAACTGCTCCAGACACCATCCTTTGATACCATTTGGTAATATGGACTACAAGATAGAAACCACAGGCAAAGAACAAAGAAGACAAGGAAGAAAGCTAAGAGAAACACACAAGGCCTGTACCTAAAAGCATGAAGGATATCATCTTTAGGCAGAAGTAGCAAGGACGAAGTGGATTTCGACATAGGGCTAGCCAGGAAAAAAGATGTGAAGAGAAGGAGAAGCTCCCTCTATCTGCTGCAGGAAGTATACAAGTGTAAGAATTGGTTGACATTTAAGAAATAAATGATATCAATTTCTACTTAGTTTTAAATGACTTTTTGCCTGGAGTAAATAGTGGTGAACCATATATGAATAGAACTGCTGAATTCAGTGATTTCGGGATAAACAGTCACTTTAATGGAAAAGTTATTATAAGCAAAACAAAAACATCAAGTACATCTGCATAAAATATCTCTTAGAATTATTCTTGTGTTGAATTGATATTTTTTATTTGCAAGTATATAATTTTTAAAAATCTAGTTTGTTAAATTCTAATGATATTCAAATAAAGTAATCAGGGATGCTATCTCTTCTGGATAGAATAATGGTTTAATCAAAATGTCTCTAATTCCTTTGATCTATTGATATGATTTCAAAAAAACACATGAATCAGTAGTTTTTCATAGTCAGTATAGATCAAACATAATACACATTATATTGAAGATACTGTTTGAACAGATTCCCAGAAAGACACATTTCTTCCAGTAACTCACTTGTCCAAATATTGTAAGTGTCTCTTTGAATGGTGCCATTAGAGAAAGTATTAAGTTAATGTTCTTTTTTAATGAGAAAACAACTTTCATATATTAATCAAGCTATAAAATGTATTTTATCTGACTTCTTCTTGTCCTCTTTATATTTAGATATCTTGTACAAATGTTCTACTTAATGGTTTCAGACACAGGTAAATAGATGCTTCCAAAATGACATGAAAAATAAAGTCTTACTCTAATTTGATGTTTATTGGGATTAAAATGCAATAATTTGCTACATTTTCCATGGAGTGCTTTACTTGGTTTTGTGTGGATATTGGCATTAGGAGGGTTGTTTTGCTAAGTAAAGGAGCCTCATAAAATGAAAATAAATGCATTTGAGCAGACCCAGGACTTTATAAAGTAACAAAAATGTCATTACAGGGGGGAGGCTGGGAAGGGATGTGAAGGGTAAACCAAAGGAGGAGGGTGCAATGCTTGGTAAGAAATGTACGCATTATCCTGCCCATGTAATTGTAACCCCTCTGTACAGTATGTTCACAAATAAAATTAAATTAAATTTAAAAAATGTCATTACATAATACTAGTACCTACAAATATGAAGAAAAACAGCAAAACAACTTTGAACAACTAAAGATATTCTGAGATTTTAAAAGACTTCATTCTAATTTTGGCACATCATCACACTTTGTTTACTCCCTGAAAGAAAACTGGAATGCAAGAAATGGTTCAAATAAACATGTTATATCAAAAACCAGAAGAACCCAGGCAAGATTTAGAGCACATATTTCAAAGAAAGTAAGGAGATTATAAAAAATGAAAACAACGCATAATTCATGACAAATCTTGGTTTATTTGAAATGTCCTTGAATTTTAATTGGATACCCAGATAGAACCTACTATAAATTGTCCTATGATGAACCCATGGAGTAAATTTTATATTTGTACAATAATTTAGAAGTGCTATGGCAAACAGGAAATGGAGTGGAGAATTTTCTGATGTAAAAATATGAGTTCCTGTTCAAAACATTGAGTTGGGAAGTTTGAAATAGCTGATAATACAATATATGAAACACAGGGAAAAAGTTGTTTCTCAATGAAGACAGAAGAATTATTAATATCCTGTATCTTAGCGTTTGCTTACTAAGGCAACTTCATCATTTATGACTCAATGTTGTTGACAACATAAATGTATCTCATGCTGCCTCACAAAATCTATGTATGTAGTTTCTCTCTCTCTCTCTCTCTCTCTCTCTCTCTCTCTCTCTCTCTCTCTCTCTCTCTCTCTCTCTCTCTCTCTCTCTCTCTCTCTCTCTCTCTCTCTCTCTCTGGTCTTCAATTTTTTTTCACTTGTGGGGCTTGAACTCAGGAAGTAGCTGCTATGCCTGAGATCTTTTTAAAGAGTTCAAGGCTAGTGCTCTAGTACTTTGGGCCGCAAAACCACTTTTGGTTTTCTAATTATTAATTGGTGATAAAGAGTATCAGAGACTTTCCTGCTCGGGCTGGATTTGAACCTTGCTCCTAAGATCTCAGCCTCCTGAGTAGCTAGGATTACAGGCAGGGAGCTACCAGTGCCAAACTAGGTCTTCAATTTTCTATGTACTTAATATTTATGATAGCCATATACATTAGCATAAGTGTACTCTGTAGGCAAGTGTGGTAACTATATATGTTATGAAAGTGATAGACTAACAAGATAGGTATATATGAAAAAGTAGAATTTTAGAAAGAGCAGGTACTTGAAAATAGAAACTTTTGAGAATTGTGTTACAGGTCAAGTTTTTTTAACTAAGTAGACTATGTAGCTAAATGGATTAGATAAAAGGATAATTTGAGCCAGGTGCAGGTGTCACTCCTATAATCCTAGTTATTCAGAAGTCTGCAATCTGAGGTTTGTGGGTCAAAGACAGTGTGGGCACGAAAGTCCATGAGACCCTTATTTCTACTTAACCAACCAAAAAAGAGTCAGAAGTAGAGCTGTGGCTCAAGAGTTAGAGCACTAGCTGTGAGCACAAAAGCTTAGAGTAAAACACAGGCCATGAGTTCAGACCATAGGACCAGCACAGAAAGAAAAAAAAAGGTAAAAGGTTTGGCAGAAAACAAAGATAACTTGCCTAGGGAAAAACTATTGTAAATAATCCTTTATAGATGTCAAACTTGTTAGAGCAAATTTTCCATTCATTCACTTTATAGTAAAGCAAATTCTCAAATGAAAGTTCTAAATATAATGACTGAAGACAAAGCATAATCCATATTACAAATGAGT